>NC_081428.1:74811452-74996452 GCF_949786415.1 Peromyscus eremicus
ACTATGTAGTCTGGAACATGAGCCAAGTTTTGAGTATAACATTCAGGAATTCAAGTCAGCTGGCTATACAGCCATGTTAAAATTTCTGGGAAGAAGATAGGGCATTTGATCAAGGATTTACTGTGATACTGAAAACAGGAATTTAGGAATTATTTGCAAACATGAAAGAAATTTTTTAAAAGGTTGACACATGGAGAAACTAATAATAAAGTCATTCATAGGTGTGAGCATTATTTTAACATACAGTTGGTCTATATAATGAGTGAGTCATTGTTATATTTACAAAATGTATGAGGAACACAAGGAAACTGAACACACTGTCCCATGTGTATCAGCCATGTCCAACACATACCAAGAAAAAGAGATACTGCTGCCAGAACCTCATATAGATATCTACTCAAATCTGTACTATAAGCTGCAAGAAAATAAAAAAAAAAAAGCAGACAGCAACAACAAAACCCATGTCTACCAGATGAAGCAAAGGCAGTGAAGTAAGAGGGGATGGGACTCTAATCCTGCCTCCTTCTTCTCCTAAGAACTTAATAATTCTTTCACTTCAGAGGGAATGGATTTTATCCAGAAAGCAACAGCTACAAAGTAAGCAATAAAAAGAAGCACATTTATAAACATATTCAGCCTCATCTCCTGTTCATGGGCTTAAGCTGGCTGCATGCCTTCAAACTGACTAAGAGATACATTCACAAGGTCCAGAGAGATTTACAGACACTGGCTCTCATTTCACATTGAACACTAGACATTTATGAGCTAAGACTCTGATTGTGTCCCTCGAAAAGACCCCAATTTGTCAGAACAATCGGAGCCTTATGACCTTTTATCTGAAAAGCCTGCATTCCAGCCCCTACAATCCATAACCATGGTGGATGTCTAAAGAGATCAGATATACTGAAGTTCAAATACATCTTACAGCTCCCTCTATGCACTGTGAGCTACATGGAAAATTTCAGACATTTTATTTTCTTAACTGTCACCCACAAAAGCCAGAGTCATCTACTGTAGAGAGCTGTCTATGTAAATCAGAACAACTACTCAGCAGAACAGAACAAGTTGGTCATCCCAGAGTTAAGGCAGGAGAATCACAAGTTGGAGGCCTATCTAGGCCTGTTTCATAATCATTTAAGAAATAGCTGGGGATGTCGCCCAGTAGAGAAGTTGTTATTTACTTGCCTAGTATGTGCTACACATTGAGTTTGCTCTCAAATACTACCTCCACCACCATAAAACAAAACAAAACAAAACCTAGTGTCCTTTCTGCACATACCCATCTTTGATCCTTTTCGTTCAGTTAACATATCAATGTGCCAACTAGTTAAGTGGGGACAAGGAGTCACCATTATAGAGTTCCTCTAACAGTAGGGTTAAAATGGTCGGTTTCTTATATTTATCAAGATTTTACTTTGTTTTTTTTCTGAAAAGCTAATTTTCCTCCTTAAAGTTTTTGTTTTGTCTTTCTTAATTTAATTGAGAAAGCCAGGATTGTGTAGACACCACTGCCCTTCCTGGGCCTTTTGGGGGAGGAGGGGTGGAGAGAGGAAAAGGGAGAGGGTCCAAAACCCCTTTAGCTGTCTTGGAGTCAGTGCAAGGCCTAGTAGTTTTGCATTGCCCTGACAGCAAGAGTTATGTTTCAAGCACTCACTTCTCGCAAGGAAACCATTACAGGCCAACCTGCGGGAGTCTTTGTTTTGTAAGCATAATGACACAGCTCTGCTCATCTAGCCAGCATCTCTCAGACACTGAGCTCTTTATTTACCTGTGTGACTCTGACTAACCAGAGGCGAGGTGATCCCCACTGCCCGCTGGGATGACTAATGGGCGTCCTGCCTGGACTTGAAGCCTCAGACCTGTTTTCCTCTCTCCGCATACTTTGCGCCCCACGCGCCCCGCCCCACACACCAAGTCTTCAGGACGCTGCAGGCAGGATGGAGGGAACAAAGCCGGCTCTGAGAGGCCCCGCCGCCGGCCAGCCCGCCTGCAAGTCCCTGCACTGCCCGACGTTCCTTGCTGACATGTCGAGCCCTGTGAGACCTTCCAGTGAACCGAAGCTCCCAAAGTCACAGGACAGCAGAAAGCCCCACACGCTGAAACAAAGGGCAGCTAGGACACTGGGCCGCAGGAGGACAGCCTCTGCCCTGTCTCCAGCCTGTGATCTACAGAGAAGTGATGGCCACCTGTTCTCCATGGCATTAATTCTTCCAACAAATGCACCACAGGGTTCATGCTTGCTTTCTTGTGCCTTTGGAATTGGCCAGCCAGATTCTAATTACCTCAGTGAGTTTTCTACTTTGCAGCATCATGAGAAATGGCATACAAAATAAAGTACTTTTGACTCTGTAAAGTTTAAATAACATTCCCTTAACTGTTTTGGTTTTACTATAGGTCCTATATAGTCCCACAAATTCCATTTTTGTGTGTGTTTAAGTTTTCTCAGGATTCTTATGAGCTGTGCAGGCTTAGAATAGGAATTATCTCATTTATGAATATAGAAACTGAAGCTCAGAACTTACCATCATTTGACCAGTCAAGATAAGAGAGACCCACCCTCACCACTCAGGCATGCTATCTTGCCTTACAGAAACTGTGTAGTGGGCAGAGCCATTGGCAGAGAAATGTGGTCTGGAACGTCCAAAGACTCAGCTAAGGAATACCAATTCCACCTAAAAGGTTACCCTATTTCCCCTCCCAGCATAGTCACCATTACAGTACCCAGTCCCTCTCAGTTTCTCTCTTGGCTCATGCTATTAATGACTGGAAAGGTACCTCCCTTGCAGAACATTCACATCCAGGCCCACTGCAGGTGCCGTGGCTCAGTGGATGTGGGGCACAGAACTTGGTTAGAGCCTCTGGGCTACAAGTGTAAATATAGCCTCACTTTGCCACAGCAAGTAAAGGAGGATTGTATGGACTACTCTGGAAATGAACAGTATCAATAATGACATTGTTAGGAGAAAACGATTCCTGCATCTAAAATCTACCTTCTAAATAAACTTTGGGATCTGTATATATTCACAACTTGCAGCATCACTGTAATAGGAACAGTATGAATAGCTTTTTTATTTCAGCAAGTTGACTGCATATTAAATACTACTTGTTGGAAAGAAAGACCAAGCCTAAAGGAGACAGGTGCTATGGTGATAACTTATTTGCTAATTCCTGTGTGGAAGTTTGTCTGTCTTAGTGTGAGACCAGATTTCTATGACTCTTTTTCCCTCTGGATGCTTGAACTAATGAATCAAATGTTTTATGTTGATTTGAAAACTTATGAGAAGTCAACTTCTATGTTATATGGAGGTTTATTATTATTTTGCCAGTAATAAAGCAAGGCAATCTTAGACAGATTTTTAAACACAAAGTTCCTTACTGGTAATTTAAAAATAAATAAATGAGTAAATAAGTAAAAGATGGGTGGCAGATGTAGCAAGGCCATGAATGAGTTCAAGGCTACCCCAGGCTATATTGTAAGACCTAGTCTCAACAAAACAAAAAGCAAAGAAAGATGAGTAAAGTGCTGGACTTGAGTATTCGTAAGAAGACTTTGTTCTGAAGATCTTCAAATCAGCATCTGTTAAGTAGCCATAAATCCTGAGGCCTTTTCCCTTCTAAGGCTTGTTGATTGTGAAGAATTACTGGTAAATGACATAATGCCATTTATCTGAAATATAGTAGGCAAATATTTTATAAACCTGATTGAACCAAGGGTGATTGAGGGTCTATTCTAATTGAATAAGTCTTTTACAGAGTTTCATAAAGCCGGGCGTTTCTTTTTGTTGTTGTTGTTTTGCTTTTTATTTTATTTTTCTTCATTAAGAAATTCTCTACTCCCTGTACTCCCTCCTCTCACTCCCCAGCCCTCTTCCCAAGCCACCCTGCATCCCCACATCCCCCAAATCGAGGTCTCCCATGGGGAGTCAGCAGAGCCCAGCACACTGAGCCTAGGCAGGTCCAAGCCCCTTCCCACTGCACCAAGGCTGTGCAAGGTGTCACACCACAGGTACCGGATTCCCAGAAGCCTGCCCATGCACCAGGGACAGATCCTGATGCCCCTGCCTGGGTGCCCCCCAAACAGTTCGAGCCAAACAACCGTCTTCCGTGTCCAGAGGGCCTAGTCCAGTCCCATGGGGGCTCCACAGCCACCAGTCCACAGTTCATGGGCTTCCACTAGCGTGGTCCTTCATCTCTGCACATCCTCCCATCATGATCTCAGTGTCCCTCACCTGCAGTATCTCTCCTCTCTCTCATCGTTTGGGTTCCAAAGCTGGGTGTTTCTTACAGGCAGTCCATCTAGTTCAAAGCCTGAAGAATCTGTGACTTTATTCAAGACAAAAAAGGAAAAAGAAAATGATCTATTCTTTTAATAGTTGCAATGTATCAGAAATGAAAAAAGTGAATGCTAGATTTTAAAATTACTGAGAGTGATTTCTTCTTGCTCCCTTGAGAACTCTGTCAGGCAGACACTGTGTCACGAGCACCAGCACAGTACTGAGTGCCAAACTGCAGTTTGCCTTCATTAAACTCTAGGGTATCATGACCAATGTGTACCAGTGCCTCACTGGGGCTGGGCTTGAAAGCATCATCTCTGAAGGAAGAAAGGCCTTAGTGTCCACGATCATCTTTGGGTTTCTTTTCTAACATAAATTTAGTCTTTGTATGACTAGAAACATTTTTAGTAACATATGGATGCAGCTGTTTGTGTTTGATATAGTTTTGAACTTGAAGTGAATTATACTTTCCCTTAAAAGGGGGCAACTTCCTGCTCTTCTGTTAATGTAGAAGTCAAATACCATAAATGATAGCAAACATGCCAAGAACTTTCTTCTGCTGCTTGAAAAATAAGAGACACTGTCCTTGATCTCTGCTCTCATTTGGTTTTCTTTTTTTTTGTTGTTGTTGTTGTCTTCTTTTTTTTTTTAGGAAAGAATTTTCATCTGTTCCCAAGTATAAGCTTAATGTACAAACACCTTTAGATTTAAACTCTTTGTTTCCTTTTAAAATAGAAGATGAATAAACAGGGAGGAGGATATTCCTCGAATTTGAATGGCTCGCTATATGATCAAGGAAAAAACTATTGCTGTAAGCATTCTATTGACTTTACAAGAATAGAATAAAAAATGTCTAGTACAACAAATGTGGAAATGATTGGTTTACCTCCTTTGAAAGAGGTACCATCTAATGTGCTAGCTATGACCAGCAAGAGGCTATTGAATATATGAAATAGCACTAGGTCAACTGAAGAGTGAAAATTTCATTTTATTAAAATTAAACAAGTGACTACTGGCTGAGCATCTCCGTGTGGGGGCTTCTGTGTAGTGTAGTAGCTTAACAGAAGGGTTAAAATTGCTCCAAGTGTCACTACACCATAAACAAAAGAAACAAATCAATAGAAGGCAGAATGTAAACAGAATGAAATCAACAAACACACTTTAAACATTTATTCTAAAGAAGGATAGACCCTGATCTAAAGTGTTTCTCAGTATACAGCCTAATTGTGAAGCTAAAGACATAGAACAGTGACAGACTGTACCAGCCTTCTCAGCTGTGACAAAATAACTGAAAACAAACAAACTCACAACTTAGGAGGAAGAAAGTTACATTTTATTTCACAATTTCAGAGATTTGAGTCATGGAAACATACTTTGTTGCCTTCATACCACTGGAAAGGGGTGTATTACAGACTGAGTTTGCAACTGAAGAGGTCTATTAATCTCTTGTTGTCTGGGAAGCCCACAATGACATAACTTCCTTCAACAAGTAATTATCTCTTCAACTTCTATCAACTCCTAGTTAGAATCACTTTGAGTTAAAAATTCTCACAAGAGCTAAAGTGATAAACAAATAAGATGTGGTACTCAGGAGAAGAGAGTACTTCCACTACCAGATGTGGGCAGGCAGTACAGGGCACACATGCCAAGTCAGGCAATAGGACATTGCTCCTATAAACTATTTGAAAGATCAGGTCAAATTTTGCAGAGATGTGTATCTATTAGCATAGATGTTGGTGAGTTTAATAAAAATGACAGTGTTTCCCATGGCAGGCTGTCTGTATTAATTTTCCTAGTGTCTCTTATTTAGCAACTTTAAAATCATGCATGTTTTCACCACGTACCTGATCCCTAAAAAGATGTTCCCATTCTTTCCTGTGGGCCTCCTTGTCTTACACAACCCTCTCTGCCATACTTCCCCTTTGTAACTGAGGTCTATTTTGTAAAATGTGTTAGATGCTATGTTAACTCCACTTTTGCTGTTAGAACTAGACAATGTAGAAAGAATCTTCTTGCAGATAGGTGTTTTGGGTATGAGGAGGGATCATCATGTACGAAACACCACCGTGTATTGGATGTTGGACCAGATAACATACACATGAATGCAGTATTACACACCCTCCCAATTTAATACATGAACTGCTTGTCCAAGGACACTGAGCTCATTAGTAGCAAACTTAGGAATTAGAACTCAAATTAACTGGTAGATTCCACTATTCTGTAGGCTATAGTAAACACTTCAACCTCGGTTGTAATTTACTTGTAGGTCAGATGTAATGTGAACCAAGAAATGATGGGATTTGTACACTCACTCCTCATGTGCCACAGAAAAGGGCTCAAGAACTCAGCAAAGCTAAAGCTATGCAGTGGTCCTCTCAGGTCCTTTGGCTTTGAGAGAGTGGGGTGGTGGATTGAGGGACAGAAAGCAAGCACGTGTCATTTATGGAAGCTCAAACAGGTTTCTATGAAGGGGAATTGGATATTTTATTCAACTACCACATTTTCCCCCCCGGAATAGATAGGTGATAGAAAAAACTTCAGTGCTTTTTAATGAAAATCTCCTGAAAGGGCATCATTTTGTCCCCTCTGAATACCTGGAATGTGAGGCAGAAGCAGTCTGCAACCCATCCCCCAAGTTTTGCTCTCCCAGGGCAGCAAAGCCACTTACTGCATTGGCAATATATTCTAGACCTGGAGGATAAAAAAGTACAGGTCCTGCCCTGCCCCCACAGGGATTAAGGAACTGCCAGCAAAGCCGAGCAAAACAGGCTCAGGAATGTGAAAGCTGTCAAAGCAGAAACAGCAAACAAGTCACCTGCTGCTGGTCCACTCAGGTGGAAGGCTTCCTCAATCCCTGGAGCTGGACAGGGCTGAAATGAATGAAAGGAAGGGGAAGCCAACATATGTAGGTGTGGAATTTGCTGCCCTAACACAGCTGAATCCATTGAAAGAGAGAAGGGCACTCTGGACTGTGTCTTTCTGAGTCACAAGAACTGAAATGTGGCCAAATGTTGTTTCTGCTGTCTGCTGTCTTTGTGCCTGCTTAGCGACGCTGTTCTGCTAGTCCCAAAGTGCTAGAGCTGTGAGGATTTCATCTTTATAGTAAGTGATGAAAGGGGAAATGTGAAGATACTGTGTACTTCTCACCTGGATTCCCTAGAGTTCATGGACTGCAAAGGTATTTCTCAGGTTAGAACAGCACCCAACCAAAAGAGTGAAGAAAAAACATATACACACAGATTTACACAGGCACATATACACAAATATACATACATACATGCATACCTATATATGCCTTCTGCTTGTATATGCAGATACTCATATGTACATTCCTGTATATGTACAACACTTACATGCATGTATGTACATATATAAATATATGAACACATATATCTATATACGCAGGTACATATACACTTATGTATGTATGCATACATACATATGCCCACATGTATACTTGCATACACAAATATACATGTATATATATACCCAAATACATTTATACACATGTGTGTACTTATCCATCTCTATGTACCAATATACATAGATGCACACACATAGTCATACATGTATACATAGAAAACTCCCCAAATAAAGAGTTTTAGGGCAAAAGAATACAATAGGTAGCTGTGGTGATTTGAATGAAATGACACCCATAGGTTCACAAGGAGTGTCACTATTAGGAGGTGTGCCCTTATTGGAGCAGCTGTGTTCTTTTTAGAGGAAGTGTGTCACTGGGTATGGTCTTTGGGGGTTCAGAAGTTCAAGCCAGGTCCAGTGTTGTTCTCTCTTCCTGATGTTTGCCAAACAAAATATAGAACTCTCATCTACCTCTCCAGCACAGTGTCTGCCTGCATGCAACCATGCTTTTTACCATTACAATAACAGGCTAAACCTCTGAAACTGTAAGCCAACCTCAATTAAATGTTTTCCTTTATAAGAGTTGCCATGGTCATGGTGTCTCTTCACAGCAATAGAAACCCTAACTAAGACAAGGACCAAGGAATACCACAAAAAATTACACCACTCAACAAACCTCATGCAAGAGATTTATTAAGGGGAAGAACACAAAATGGCTCTTAGTTATGGTGGGCCCATTGGCACTGAGTCACTGAAAGCAGGGAAGCTTGTTCTGGAATGTGGGCAAAGGACTTTGGGCATTTCTTAGCATGCCAAACACGTCTCCCTTTTGTTTATTATAAAACAAGGAAATAGAAGGAGGTGGCTGGTGAGGTAGGAATGAGGGTGTGCTGCTCTTTAGACTGCTTCCTGTTGTCTGGGGAATATTAACATCTTTGGGGCACAGTTGATCATCACCATCAGGACATATTCAGGGATCATAAGTCTTCAGTTCTGTGGCTAGTGATTAGTAGTCTTATAACAATAACTGATTAATAGTTGATTAGAGATTTTTAAAAATTTATTGTTAAAGAAATGTAGAGAAGAAATAGCTAAAGCAGGAAAACAAGAAAGAGGGAGAACACAAAGTAGGGTATTTAATTCCATATCAGGTTCAAAAAGGCCCATGGGCTGGAGTCATTGAGTTGTTCTTTACATTTTTGAAGGTCTGTCTGAAATTGTTGGGCTTTGTTTTTTTCTATACTCAACTGACTGACACGGAAGTAGCATTCCTCTTAGAAGAAGAGGCAAAGGCCACTTTTTTGGGTGTAAAGAGATCTAGTCCCAGTCAGTTTTAGAGTACCATTCCTACCAAGAAGTCAATTTGTCCTTGGAGGGTGAGGATGGTTTGGGACACCTGTTGGAGGGCTTGGATGAGCTGGGAAGAAAACTGGTGATATAACATCAGAGAGTTGGTCAGTTATTAATCTGCAGTTATTCCCTCAATGACCCAAAGAGGCAGGATTTGAACTACCATTTTATTATGTCGGGCAGCTATTCAATCACACAACTAGAATGGGAGCTCTTCTTCATGTATCACCCCCAACTTGGGGAAGACAAATACTATGATGTGAACTCCTGGCCATTTTGCAGGTAGACAATGGTAGACTACCTCAGAGAATCAAGGTATTGTGGAAATTAGGGCATTGTGGCTGAGGGAAGGTGTCAAGGTTAGGGTTTTATTGCATTCTACATAATTTAACATCCCCTAAAAATGTATCCCAGATGCTCACCATGCCAAAGAATGTGATATAAAAAAGATAAAGGGTGTGGCAACTCTGGACTCAGGGAAGTTGGTTAAGGTAAGGTTATTTGACAAGGTTACAGGAGATGCTGTAAGTGGCAATGTGAGCTAGTGTGTGTTGTAGGGGAGACATAGCCATCAATCCCCAAAGTGGCCAGGTTGGGTGACACTAAGAAGCTGGCAGGCCAAGGTCAAAATCTGAAGCAGGAGATGAAATGACAGTTCTGTATTATTTGGAAAAGGGGATATTAAAAAGGTTATGGTTTTGGAGGAATATTGAATCACCTCCTCTATCTCTAGTATCTTCAGAGGTTAAGTAATTGAGATACATTTTCTTTAGATTTTAATCATTCACATCAGATGCCAGGAGCTGAAGAAAAGGTAATACTGGTTTCCCACATAGAATTCCATGGGTCCATAAAGGGACACATGTTGATAGAGGAGAGACTCAGAGTGAGGATACCCATAAGGTTTCATGGTATTGGCAAGACCAGTAGAGGCAGCCTCCATATATATCTGGCTATTCTTTACAATAGCCTTTTTTCCAGTCATAGAAGAAGCTGGTAAAGTTTATGGGACCTAGAAAGAGGAGTGGATATGGTGGTGATGGGCATTGTGATTGGCGCTCATAGCCTGCTATGGAACAATTTCCCAACCCTATTTGGAAGGACTATTTGTAGAAAGTAGAGATTTCATGAACTTCAAATCTCTATATGTAAAAATTGCCCTGGATAAGAGGGAAAGGAGAAAATGTCTATCTATGTCTAATTCAGTAGTGTCAAGCTGGGCTTCCAGGGTGGAGCCTCATTCTTCTGGAACTTGAGACAAAGTGGTTAATCTTGTGTCCTCTGAAACTTACAGGAGCAGAGTCTTGTTGGGGATGATGTGTAGGGAGGGTCATTATCTTGAGGTAGAGGAGTAAGTGACTTGAGGTGTGATAGGTGAATCCCTCAAGCATATTGACTGTTGGAGCTACAAGAATTATTTTGAAGGATCCTTCCATTTAGAGTAAAGGAGTAGGGGACATTGGTCCAGAAGAGAGACAGGACCAGGTCCCCAAAGTTGATTGGTGATGGACAGGAGTTGGCATATGGCTGGGGTAGGTGGTGATTAGCAAAGTTCCAAAGAAGGGAACAGAGGTGACAGAGTAAGAGGGTGAGTAGGTGATTAGGAAGAGGCACAGGATTGGGTGAGCAAGAGACAGGGATCAGACCTGGTTGCTTGTACATGCACTCCAAAAATGATATGGGAAGAGGTCACTTATGGAGAATCTATATAGCCTGAGAAGGGCCAGTAGTAAAAGATCAAGGTGAAGTTCTTGTGAGAGTTTTACAGGATGTTTTTTAAGGAGCTGATAATTTATTTGTTCTTTCCTGAAGTGTGAGAATGGTATGCAATATGGAAATACCTAGGAATGTTGAGGGCTATGGATAATATTGGGGAAATCTGGGAGGTGAATTCAGGGCCATTGTCTAACTGGAGGGCAGTGGGGATTCTAAAGCAGTGAATGATCTTCCAAAGGTAGAGGTCTGAGACTGTCTGAGCCCCTTTATCAGTGATGGGGAACGGCTTTACCCACTCTGAGAAAGTGTCCACAAAACCAGGAGGTACATAATGCATTTGACTATGGACATATAAATTGAGTCAAGATGCCAGTCCATTCTAGGGAGAGAACTTCTGGCTTGGTGAGTAAGGAAGGGGGCATACACATGGATGATGTTGTTCGCATGGTTGAGATAGAGAGGAACATCCTAAGCCTATAGTTGAGGGCCACATCTAGACTCAGAGTGGACTAAAGGAAGACCAGAGCACTCAGTGGGTCATCACCACACTCAAGGGGAGTTGTGGCAAATAGCCAGAGGAGACTCAGTGCCTGGTACCAAGGCTTTTGAATAAAGCCAAAAGGTAAAAAAACTGAGCTCAGGAATGAAGTGTTACCCAAGGAAAATGTTCAGGGGTGGAGTTGGTGAAGAGGAGTAACTGGTGCCTTAAAGACCATGGCTGGGGGTAGCTTTGCCTTCAAGTGTATGGGAGGGGTGCTGGACCCTAAACAGTCACTTCCTCAGACTCAGGTATGCATTTGTACCAACTGAGTGGGAACACTTACCAATTGCCAGTGATGTATAGATGGCCAAGCTATCAATGAGACAGAATATGACCTGGCTGTGGGTAGAGTAGATGGTAGGGTCCTGGTGTGGCTCAGAAACCATAGGGGAGCATAAACATCAGCAGAGCCTACCTGAGTAACAACACTAATGAAAGGGTTTTGCAGCAAAAGAGTATCTAGCAATTGGAGGCCAATGAATATCACAAAAATCACACCACACAACAAACCTCATGTGAGAGAATTATTGGGGATGGAGGAGCTTGGAGGAACCTGGTTCTGAAATATGGGCAAAGGATTTTTGACCGTTCCTAGTATGCCCAACACCAACTATGCCTATAAAGCCATAGCTGCATTTCCCAAAGCTACCATCACTTCCAAGGAGGGGAAAAACAAGACTTCTGAATGGAGAACCAGATGGGAACTCAGTTCTGAGAGATGATACAGGAAGAATTAAATATGAAGGTGTTCTCCCTAACCACCCACTTACCACTTACCTTAGGGTATATTGATTTGGTGATCACAGTTCCAAACCCTACAGCTAAACTTTATGCTGGCTCTACTTGCTTACCAATGCCCCATGACTGGAGCTAGGCTCTTTGCTAGAAGACTTTCTACCCCTCCAGTAGCAATATTTTCTAGTAGCATTGCCTCTAGGCTCCATGTGTATTCTCAGCTCCTTGGCTCCATGTGTACTGTGGCACCAAACAGAATGCCCAGTCCTGTTCTCTATCCTCTACTAATATAAGACAATTTATGGAAAATCAAGAAATAACCATCAGGGAAAGCAACAGAGCAAAATGAGATTACCAGTAAGCATCAACAGCACCATCCAAGATGCATTACTGTACCTAAGTCACCATCAGTATCCTTTTTGCAAAACATCATAAATGTCCTGTGAAAGGTCAAAACATTTGTACAGCAAACTCACCATGTGCTAATAATATAGCTATCCTGAGGGTACCCCATACTGTCTCTCCTCCCTCTATAGTAACAGGAAACTCTGGGAATGAACAGTATCAACAAGTCCTAGAATATCAAGAACTGTACCCTGTACCTCCAGTAATCACAGGTAGTTCATTTCACACCATGGTAAATGTGGTGTGACTTTTCCTGGGAGGAGTGCATGAAAGACTATTCACCCCATATGGTGCCAGTAATAGACCAAAGAAATGATTCTGCTGGCCTAGAGAACTACTAAGTTTACTAGGGTTACTTATAGGACAATGAATAAATTAAAGGCAGCAAAACCCACCCCAATAAGGGTGATGACTCACAAAAGTTACATCTCTGCAGTTCAGCAATGATCTCACTCTCAGCATAACCAGAGGAAGTATTCTCTTCTTGATGTACTTTTATAACCTGGGGGAGTGGAGCTGGTAGATACTATAATATTTGGAGGATTCTAAATTGTCTTAGTTAGGGTTTCTATTTCTGTAAAGAGACACCATGACCACAGCAGCTCTTATAAAGGAAAACCCTTAATTGAGGTAGCAGCTTATATTTCAGAGGTTCAGTCCATTACCATCATAGTGGGGAGCAGGGCGGCATGCAGGCAGACATGGTACCTGCTCCATCTTTCATGCAACAGAAAATGGTCTGTCTCACTGGGAGTAGCTTGAGTATAGGAGACCTCAAAGCCCAGTCCCACAGTTGACACACTTCCTCCAACAAAGCCACAACTATGCCAACAAAGCTATACCTCCTAATAGTGTTACTCCCTTTGGGGGCCATTTTCTTTCAAACCATCACATAAACCTTGCAGGTTTTGTTTGCATCAGAGTCATACCAGCTATGGAGCTCCACATAGCCCCTGGCCCCAGAGGGAATGCTTCAATATGGAGAAAATTGCTACACAGCATTTTGCTTCTACTTCCAGCTCTTAGATTCTTCTTGAGTTTTTAGTTATATTCTCTGAGCCCTGGATGGGTAACATAGCAGTGTCATAATTTTCTTCTATTTATGACTGAATAGTGGTCCACTATTCTACACAAAGTCACTTATTTCTAAGACCTTGCTGAATCTATGCAGTAACCATTAACCATTGCAAAAGAAGAAGTTTCCATCCATGATAGAGGCTCATAGAAGCAGTATGGAACAATGGTGGTTTAAATGAGAAATGTCCCCTATAGGATCATGTAACTGAATGCTTGGTCTCCAGCTGTTAGCACTGTTTGGAGAGGTTATGGAACCTTTAGGAAGGATAGCTTCGCTGGAGGAATTATATCACTAAGGGTGAGCTTTAAGAATTTATAGCCTCACCCAACTCCAATTTATACTGTCTCTTCCTGCATGCAGATAGACATACAATCAGGTAGTTTCTTGCTACTGTTTCCTGAACTCCTCTATCATTACATGCATCCCCCCTGGAACTATAAGCCAAAGTAAACTTTCTTCTATAAATTCTTTGGTCAAGGTATTTTTTATCACAGCAGCAAGAAAATAACCAAAACTGCTGTGAGATATCTTTCTGTATGCAGTGAATATATGCTGTTTCCATTGGTTAGTAAATAAAGTTGCATTGGCCTATGACAGAGCAGGATGGAGCCAGGTGGGAAAAACCTAAAGAGATAATGAGAGGAGAAAGGAGAGTGGGGGGATGCCAAACTGCCATCCAAGAAGCAACATGTAATGGGACACAGGTAAACTCACAGAACATATGGTAACAGATAAATAGAAATGGGTTAATTTAAGATGAAAGAGGTAGCTAGCAAGAAGCTTGCCATAGGCCATATAGTTGGTAATTAATATAAGCCTCTGAGTGATTATTTTATAAGTGGCTATAGGACTGCAGTGCTGGGTGGGACTAGAGAAGCTTCTGCTACATTTTGGCACCCAAATGTGGGGGAAGAATTTCCACCCAAAACCTGAAAAAACCTTTAAAAAAAGATTCTAAAATGGAGCTAAAAACAGCTTCCTATATATGTCTCTCAGGCAAGCCATGATACAGAGACACAATGGCATGCAGGATTGAGCTACAGCATGACAGATTCCTGCCATGGTACACAGAGGTTTCTCCAAGCTATTCAGTATACTGCATGATGGATTTAGCTTTTGCTAATACAGACCAAAAAAAAAAAAAAAAAAAGGTTTCTGGGCTACATGCTGCTGGGTGGAAACATAGACCAACTGTTTCCCAGAGTTGGTGGTGAGCATGGTTCCTCCAGAGCTGACAGTAAATGTACCTCTGCCATGTTAGGAAGGTGAGGTGGGCAAAGCCAGCAGCCAGGGCTGCCACTTCAGTCCTACTCAGACTGTAGTTTAAATCAATGGTCAAAAAATGATTGCAGACTCACAGTAAGACAGATTCAGATAAATAAAACTCTAAACAATTTACAACGTATATAAAAATGTACATTGGCTTGGAAGAAAGAAAAATATATAGTTATACAAAAAATACATAATTAAAAAAATAAAGTCTTTAAAGAGACAATAAAAATAATATAAAAGTTAAACCACATAAGGATAAAAATTACACACAGAATCTGGATACTGCATATTATTATATTGTTTTGGGAATTTTTAACTGCAGAAAGACATTTGATTATACAGGCTAGTCAATTAAATTAATATGTATATTTTAAAGGTATCTTGACTTCAAAATTCATGTCTAAGAATATGTTGCTTTGGAAAAGAGGTTCAACTTTTATTTCCACAGAAGATGAGAACCTATGGATTTCTTCCAGGCTAACATGGTTTGATAAACCAAGACCCCCATGAAAGGTCAATACAACCTCACAGACTACTATAGCAAAGATGTACACATAATTTTTAATTTTCTCAGGATCCCCATAAGATTGCCAGAGTCCCCAATCAGCAGAAAGTAATATAAGAAGCTATGCCTAAATTCCCAAAATATTGTTTATAAATATTTATTTTTATTTAAAAGTGGTTGATTATAAATGCAATCTCATTTTAATGAAGAAAAGTGGATAACATAGTTATGATAGGATAAAAGGGTGGATTATTAAAGATTACTTTTAAAGAGCAACAACATGTTTTAAATATTTTACATTGCTATGGATTTTGGTTTATTGACACATGTAGATGTAACCAAACGTCTTATTAAATAAGAAACACAGAGCCGATTCAGAGAAGAAAGCCAAGAGGTCAGAACTAAGAGCCTTACCCTTCCTGCTTCAGCTATCCTGCTTCAGCTAAGAGAGCTCTCTGAAAAAAGGGGCCTCTTTCTGTTTATATGTCTTTATATAGTCTAGATGTTCTGCCTTCTCATTGGTTGTAAACTAAACACGTGACTGCCTTGTCATTGCCTGTATGTACCGCCCTCCAGGTCCTTAAAGGCGTGCGCCACCAATGCCACGCACTTGCTATGGCTCTAAAACTCTGACCCCCAGGCAACTTTATTTATTAACATACAATTAAAATCACATTTCAGTACAAGTAAAATACCACCACATTTCCCCTTTTCTATTTTAATAAAAAGGAAAAAAAGGAAAAAGGTTATAACTAACAAAAGAAAAACTATATACAAAAGTACAATAACTATATACAATATATACAAATAATAAATGTCTAAACAATGTCTAGTCCATTTGTATTTGACAAATTCAGAGATAATTTCATTATCCTATTTTGTTAAGTCCAAAATGTATCTAATTCACTTTCTATCCTAATTAATCTTCAACTATAACTAACTAACCTTCAACTATAACTAACTAATCTTCAACTCCCTCAGAGACCCAAGAAGGAAATAATATTAGCTAACAAAAATAAAAACAGAAAATGCATGCAAGCAACTTCCAAAAAATTTGTGAGTTGACAGAAACAGCCAACTGCCTGGACAGTCACCTGAGGTTTCTCCGCAATGCTGGGGCATCATCTTCAGCCTATATAGGCTTAGCATATCTGACAGACTCATTTGTGAAGTAGGATGTACACAAGGTCAACAGTTCAACCTCACATTGGGTGAGAGCAGTCCATGCACCAGAAACACCTGAATTCCACTAATGTCATGTCATGATTCAGGATTTTAAATTCTGGAAAATGTGGATGGTTTTTTAGTTCAGCTCTCCATTCTTCTTGGCTGTGTACATATGGCTTCATCTCAGCATCCCGTTCTTCTCCACATCTCTCTATCAAATGCCAGCCTACTATTGAGAGGCGTGAGCTTAGTTACTCTTCAAGAATAACTGTTTCAGCTGCTGTTCCATAGCACATCAGAAGCCATCGGTCCACTGCCTGTTCAGCTGCCTTTGAAGAAAAGGGCACTGTACCTTTTCCGAGTTGTGAAGGCCACGTCAGGGATGGTGCCATATTGTCCTGGCCTCAGAAGATGCCTTTTGATAAAGCCATAACCACGCTTGTTTAGGCAAGAATCAGTAGTCCTTTGTTTCATGTCCTGTCTGTCCATTTTGTCATCAGTTGATTCGAGGATACTTTGTTGTCCAGTGGCTAACTTTTGCCACAATGAAAGCAGTTTCTTCAATGCCCATATTTTCTCTGAAGTAGATTGGTACTGCCAGGAGCCGACATGTCTCATAGTCATAACAAAAAAGAAAAATTTTCTAAGTTATTAAAACATTTTAAATGCCATATTCTGTAGATCTCTGAAGGGTTTGAAGATGACCTATCTAAAATATATCTGCTCAATTTTTAAAACATATCTAATATGACAACAAGTTCTATTGTAATGTCTAACTACTAACTATCATTTCTTTATATCCTAATGGTAATAATAACATTCAAGGATCAGAAAATTGCATTGTTAAATGAACGATATAAGTACAATTAGAAATATACATATAGCATTTTCTAACAATATCAATTTCAATATATATAATTTGTATACAATATAAAACAATCCAATCCAATGTAAAGTATCTAAAACTAGTAATTGTCTTTTTCTTCTTCTTTCTTTCTCTCTCTTTTTTTTTTAAATAAGAACCTTAAATCTAATCTGCTTAGTCTTTTTCCTAACCCTTGACAACAACTTGTAACCAACCCCCCTAAACAATGAAAATTATCCCAGACCCAAAACCCATTAAAAAGACCAAAAAACCACCCACCCCACACCACCTCTTTGGGAATGTGGGCGTCGTATTCTTAAAATTGCTTCCTGCTGGGTATGGGCGAAGTTATCTTTATCCTGAAAGAAAAATTTTAGGTTAATTGTCAAATTCTAGGAAAGGTAACTATATCCTTCATTATCCATTCTGTGTATAATGCCAAAGTTCAGGGTTTATCTCAAGTCCTTATTCAAGTAGTCTTTGAGACTGGATCATCTCAGCTAGTCATCTCAAAATTGCTCTGAGCACCTTGTAGTTCAAAGCTGATCTGTAGATGATGTTTGTCAGCTTAGTGATGTTATTATTGTCCACGTGGAATTGTTGTTGTTGTGGGGCCCCAACTTCTTCCTGGAGACTTCAGTTGATGTTAGGCCTGGCCGTGAATTCCTGCAGAAAACTGATAAGAGACTCGAACACAAAGACATATATATGCAGCTAATTGAAGCCTTTTTTCTAGAATTAATTAGTACTCTATATGACCATTCATATCTTAGCAAAGTTTAAAATGTATATATATATATATATATATATATATATATATATATATATATATATATATAAATCTTGTAAGTTTTGATATAAAATTTATACTTTAAGAAAAGTTTTAAGAATCAGAATAGAATCAAAGAGTTGAGATTAGTAATAGAATAGTCCCTTAATTAATTTGGCTTTTCTCCTGTCTCATAGCAGAAGATGGCTCTTTTATTCTGGCATGATACAGGGAGTTTGCATTTTCCTTATAACAACATGCTTGAGTTTAAAGAAGGAGAGAGCCTTCTCCAACTCCAAAGTCAGCTTTAAATTTTAATTGGACTGGGACTATTAGAAGACCAATAGTGTTAAATCTTTAGAGAAAAGCAGAAACAAACATTTAGGAAGACATAAAATTTTTTAGATAATATATACCCATACGCCATTTCACTCTGCTTCCTGGGATAGATGATTTGTCCCTTTTCTTCAGTTGTCTTATTTGTCCAGTGTTCTTCAGATTCCTTAACCTTCATTCTCCTAAAAGACAAAAACAAAAACCTTTCCCCAAGACTAATTTTGGGGATGTTCCTTTTTGGCAAGTTATTATTTGATTAAATGAAAAGACATGTGTTACTGGTGTAAGTTAGTTTAAATTGGATGTTCATGTTGGTTGATGAGCTATCACCTCCTTTAATTAAGAGGTTTCTCTTGTTCAAATCTAACCTTTATCAATTTTGATGGTACCCACAACTTATCTTCTCCTGTAGAAACAAAAGCAAAACCTCGTCCCCAATGTAATACATACCCTGGTTTCCATTCTGAGGTCAGCACATCCTTAAAATATATAGGCTGATTTAATTCTGTAGTTTTTTCTATTATCCAATGTCTCTCTGCAGCTGTTGTTCCTTTCTCATTGGCATTAAGAAAATTCAAAGTTAATAGAGCATTATGCAGTCTATTTCTGGGGGTTTTTGTTGCCCCTTTCTGTTTATTTAGCATATCCTTTAGAGTTCTGTTTGATCTTTCTATAACTGCTTGACCTGTAGGATTATGTGGTATGCCTGTAATATGCTTTATATTGTAATAAGCAAAAAACTGTTTCATTTTAACAGAGACATATGATGGAGCATTGTCAGTTTTGATTTGTGCAGGTATACCCATGATGGCCATAGCTTCTAGCAAATGAGTGATTACAGAATCAGCTTTTTCAGAACTCAAAGCAGTTGCCCACTGAAATCCTGAATAAGTATCGATAGTGTGGTGTACATATTTCAGTTTTCCAAATTCTGCAAAGTGAAACATGTCCATCTGCCAGATTTCATTCCTTTGAGTACCCTTTGGGTTACATCCTGCTGGTAATGGCATTTGATTGTAGAAGGAACAAGTAGGACATTTCTTTACTATTTCTTTGGCTTGTTGCCAGGTTATGAAAAAATCCTTTTTTAAACCTTTACTATTGACATGATGTTTTTTATGACATTCTGAGGCCTCCAGCACATTTCCTATTAATAACTTATCAATCTCATCATTGCCTTGTGCTAGAGGGCCTGGCAGACCAGTATGGGATCGAATGTGAGTTATATATAAAGGATGACTCCTATTCCTGATTGTATCTTGTAATTGAATAAATAATGAAGTTAATTCTGAAGCATCAGGGATAAATTCTGCAGTCTCAATATGTAATACTACTCTTTCAGCATACTGAGAGTCAGTTACTATGTTGAGAGGTTCTGAAAAATCCATTAATACTAACAGAATAGCACATAATTCTGATTTTTGAACTGAATTATAAGGACTTTGAACCACTTTACTTAAATTTTCTGATTTGTAACCTGCCTTTCCTTGTTTGTTGGCATCTATATAAAATGTACGAACTCCAGATATGGGCTTTTCCCATATAATTCGAGGCAAGATCCAATCAGCTCTCTTTATAAGATCAATTCTATCGCTTTTGGGATATTTGCTGTTAATTTCTCCCAAAAAATTACTACAAGCTCTTTGCCAAGGTTCACTTTCTGTCCATAATTTTTCAATGTCCTCCTTAGTTAAAGGTACGACAATTTCTGCTGGGTCTATTCCTGCTAATTGATGAAGTCTCAATTTTCCTTTCCAAATCAAGTCAGAGATTTTTTCCACATAAGTTTTTAATTTTTTGTTTGGTTTATTTGGTAAAAATATCTATTCTAATATAATATCTTCCCTCTGCATTAATATTCCTATAGGAGAATGCCTAGAAGGTAAAATAACCAAAATGCAATCCAGCTTTGGATCAATACGATCCATGTGCCCTTCATGTACTTTCTTTTCTACCAAGGCCAATTCTTTCTCAGCTTCAGGTGATAACTCTCTTGGACTATTTAGGTCCTTGTCACCTTCTAAGGTTTTGAACAAATTATGCAGTTCATCATTTTTTACCCCAATAATAGTTCGTAGATGAGAAATATTTCCAAATAATCTTTGAAAGTCATTAAGAGTCTGTAGTCTCTCTCTCCTAATTTGCACCTTTTGGGGTCTAATTTTTTGTAGCTCTATTTTATATCCTAAATAATTAATAGAATCTCCTCTTTGTATCTTTTCAGGAGCAATTTGTAATCCCCAGCAAGGCAAAATTTTCTTTACGTCTTCAAACATTCTTTCTAAAGTATCTGCATTTGAGTCAGCTAGTAAAATATCAACCATATAATGATAAATTATAGATTTAGGAAATTTTTTACATATCACTTCCAATGGCTGTTGTACAAAATATTGGCACAGAGTTGGGCTATTCAACATTCCCTGTGGGAGGACCCTCCATTGAAATCTTTTAACCGGTTGAGAATTATTATAAGTAGGCACTGTGAAAGCAAATCTTTCTCTGTCTTTTTCTTGTAACGGTATTGAAAAGAAACAGTCTTTTAAATCAATAACTATGAGAGGCCATCCTTTTGGTAACAGAGTAGGCAGAGGAATTCCAGATTGTAGAGAGCTCATTGGCTGAATTACTTTGTTAATTGCTCTAAGGTCTGTTACCATTCTCCATTTACCAGATTTCTTTTTAATAACAAATACAGGAGAATTCCAAGGGCTGGTTGATTCCTCAATATGCTGAGCATTTAACTGTTCTTCTACCAGCTCTTCTAAAGCCTGGAGTTTCTCTGTTGTTAAAGGCCATTGCTGGACCCATACAGGCTTGTCTGTTAACCATTTTAAAGGTAGAGCTGTTGGTGTCTTTGGAAGATCATCAGTTGTTGTGCTCTGTTCTTGTATACTATGGATGGCTGGTGACCACTCAGAATAATGCCTTCTAATATTTCTCTCAGAAACATGTGCTAATTTATGATTTGTTTCTGAGATTGGAGGGATGTTAATCTGAGTATTCCATTGTTGCAACAAGTCTCAACCCCACAAGTTCATAGCTATGTTAGCTACATATGGTTTCAATTTTCCTCTCTGTCCTTCTGGACCTATACACTCGAGCCATCTTGCACTCTGTTTCACCTGAGATAATGTCCCAATTCCTAACAGTTGAACATTTACCTCCTGAAGAGGCCAAGTTGGATGCCAAAATTCTGGTGCAATTATGGTAATGTCCGCACCTGTGTCTACCAGACCAGACAACAAAACACCATTTATTTTTATCGATAATTTTGGTCTTTGTTCATTAATAAAAGTTTGCCAAAAAATTTTCTTTATATTTGCTCCTGAATTTTCTATTCTCTCTGTTTCATCATCCTGACCAGCATGACTTATTCCAATAGGCATTTGGTTATTTAATTGCTCTGGATAGGGGTTTCCTCTACGACTGCAGGAAAGGTTTGAACTGGATTTGCTATTGGGGCCTGCATGAGGCCCCTCTGGGAGTTTCCCGAAGACTGAGGCAAAGGATTACCCTGTCTGTCCCTTGTTGATCTACATTCGTTGGTCCAGTGTTTTCCCTTACCACACCTTCTGCATACTCCAGAAGGAAGGGGCATTCTGTTGCCATTGTTCCTTGAAGAAACATTGTTTCTAGGAATGATCTGTTTACAGTCCCTTTTCAAATGTCCTTGCTTTCCACATCCAAAACATCTAACATTCCTCAAACCTTTTGAAATTGCTTCTCCTACCCACGTATCATCATGCTCATGAGCTTTAACATTAACCGTTTCTCTAATCCAATCTTCCAAAGGTGCAGATCTTGCCTTTAAAGGCCTGATTATTGTTTTGCATGCTGCATTCGCATTCTCAAAGGCCAAAGATTCAATTATTATCTTACTAGCTTCTGAATCCGGGACCATTCTCTTTACTGCTGAAGCCAGTCTTTGTAAAAAATCTGTGAAAGATTCTTTTGGGCCTTGTACAACCTTTGTAAATGACTCAGTTTTTTTTCCTGGTTCCTCAACTCTGTCCCATGCATTCAAGGCTGCTGTTCGACATAAAATTAGGGTTTGGACATCATATAAACATTGTGTTTGTGCTGAAGCATATTGACCTTCTCCAATAAGCTGATCCTGGCAGACTTGTATTCCTTTATCCCTCCACTGCTTTTCTATGTTTTTAGCTTTGTCCTTGAACCAAATTAGCCACTGAAGCCTTTGACTGGGTTCAAGAACAGCTTGTGCCAGCTCCCGCCAGTCCTGTGGTACAATCCTATTATATGTTGACCAAGAGTTTAACATTTGCTTTACATATGGGGAATGCATACCATAAGATACTATTGCCTCCTTAAACCTTTGTAAATCTATCATTTCAATTGGAGCCCAAATATTTTGTGTAGTCATTTGATCAGGCGACTGCTATACGGTTACTGGACAAACTAAGGGTGACTGTGTGAAAACAGGCTTTCTTTCTGTAACCCTATGATCCAATCTTGAAACAGCTTCACTGTTAGTTTCTTCTGTCTGAGTTTTTACAGGTTTAATAGGTTTTTCTAAAGCTGTCATCCTGGCACTTAAATTGACTATCTTTTTAAATAGTAAAATGAGGATAAACATAGTAATAAAATGCATAATTCGATCAACATTAATCTTCTCATATAGCTGTTCCATTGTCAGACTGTCTAAAATTGCAAACAAAGCCCAATTTTCTTCCAATGCACACAGAAAACCCATTTTTTTTTAATGTGGAAAAAAATTTTTCTTTTAAATAATTTCCTTTAAAATATCTGATATGTTAAGTGACTTACCAAGTCCTTGTAGAACAGTACCAATCCGAGGGAATTTCAAACAGCCACCTAGTGTCCGAGGTGTGAGTCCAGAGAGAGAGAGAGAGAGAGAGAGAGAGAGAGAGAGAGAGAGAGCAAGAAAGCATAGCCACAAATTCTGCCTAAGAGCTTGAATCCAGCCACGTGTTCCCGCTTGAGCCTAGTCAAGCCTTGGCTCTGGCTACCTTAAGCTCCAACCACGTGCGTTGGTTTTACAGGCAGGGGCCCTGTTCGGCAGGGCAGGCCTGAGTTGTTTGTAGCACTGGCTTTAAGCAAGTGGCTCAAGGTTAGTCCGGCCTGAGGCCAAGCCGACCTGGGCCCAGGCTAGGGAGCCTGCCGCCCTGGCGGGAAACCAGACCTGCCGGCCGCCTTGGCGGGAACCCGGACCTGCCGCCAAGCCAAGTTAAGCGGTTTTAATGGATTCTTGTCACGTTGGGCGCCAAATGTAGATGTAACCAACCATCTTATTAAATAAGAAACACAGAGCCGATTCAGAGAAGAAAGCCAAGAGGTCAGAACTAAGAGCCTTACCCTTCCTGCTTCAGCTATCCTGCTTCAGCTAAGAGAGCTCTCCGAAAAAAGGGGCCTCTTTCTGTTTATATGTCTTTATATAGTCTAGATGTTCTGCCTTCTCATTGGTTGTAAACTAAACACGTGACTGCCTTGTCATTGCCTGTATGTACCGCCCTCCAGGTCCTTAAAGGCGTGCGCCACCAACGCCACGCACTTGCTATGGCTCTAAAACTCTGACCCCCAGGCAACTTTATTTATTAACATACAATTAAAATCACATTTCAGTACAAGTAAAATACCACCACAGACACAAAGTTAAATTTAAAGATAATCTTGTTTTACTGTATATATAGTTCTACTTTTGTTTAAGGTATTATGTTTATGCAACTCATTTAAATTGTAATGCATAATTAAGAAATATAGATTCATAATTAGTCTTCTATGATAGTCAAATTTATAGGCATGTTAGTTATGTTTTTTTAGATATACAAAGATATATTTCAATTAGGTAGGTAATCTTGAAACACTTCAAAGACCTACAGAATATGGTAATTAAAATGTTTTAAGAACTTAGACTTTTCTGGACAGTGAGACATGTCTGCTCCTGGTAGCACCAATTACTTCAAAGAGGATGATGGGCATCAAGTAAATACATTATGGAGTTTGCTTTCTTTGTTGCAAAAGTTAGCCACTGGGCAAAACAATGCCCTTGCCTAGACTGCTTGACAGGATATTGCATAAACTAGACATACAGGACCCATAAAAAATGACCACTAAATTCTGCCAAAACAAGGCAAGATGGTCATTCAGGTTCCTGCTTTGCAGAGGAGACTGTCAGACATTCTGCAGGACACAAGAGAAGCAACTTAGAATTTATAGGCCTATACGCTAAAGATGGATGCCCTAACATTGCAGAGAAACTTTGAATGATTGTCCAGGCAGCCAGATGTCTCTGTCATTCTAGATTTTTGGAAGTTGCTTACAATACCCTTCCTGTTTACTTAGGTAATATTACATCCTTCTGTGGTCTTTGATGGAGTTAAAGACTAGATAGTTATAATTATAGCTTTCCTTAGTCATGATAAAAGATAAATTAGATATAAAACTTCAGACTCATAAAATAGATGATAGAATATTTTTTAATTTTTCCAAATATAAATAGACTAGATATTGTAACTGTAATTCTTGCTTCATAACTGCTTTGTTATATATAATTTTACTGTATTAAAGTTAAAACCTTCCTTTTTTTTAAACAGAAAAGGGGAAGTGCTGTAGAATGTCTTTCTGTATGCTGTGAATATACGCTGTTCACATTGGTTAATAAATAAAGCTGCATTGGCCTATGGCAGGGCAGGATGGAGCCAGGTGGGAAAATCCAAGAGAGATCCATGAGAGGAGAAAGGAGAGTGTGTGGGTGGGGTGGGGTGGGGGGAATCCAAACTGCCATCTAAGGAGCAACATGTAATAGGATGCACATAAAGCCACAGAACACATGGTGATACAAAGATAAATAGAAATGGCTTAATTTAAGATGAAAGGTAGCTGGCAAGAAGCCTGCCATAGACCATGTGGTTGGTAATTAATATAAACCTTTGAGTGATTATTATTATTATTATTATTATTATTATTATTGGTTTTTTCAAGACAGGGTTTCTGTGTGTAGCTTTGGCCTTTCCTGGTTCTCACTCTGCAGACCAAGCTGGCCTCAAATTCACAAAGATCCACCTGCCTCTACCTCCCGAGTGCTGGGATTAAAGGCATGTGCCACCACCGCCCGGCGAGTGATTATTTTATCAGCAGCTATGGGATTGATGGGCCAGATGGAACAGGAGAAACTTCTGCTACATAATACAGTGATAAGCAGCAGTGGAGGCCTTTATGACTTGTGGGATACTTGAAACCTCCCTAGTCAGCTGAGCACCAAGTAACAACCTTATGGCTTCTGGGTGTGCTCTCTATGACTCATGAGGCATGTCTTAAAACTCATTAATAGCTATTTTTACTGTCTCAAAGTTACTTTTATAAGCCTGTAGGATAATCAAGTTATCATTATATAATCATACTTTTATGCAGCAGCAGGATATCTTAAGACCATTGCTTTCTGCTCTAAGAAATTGGTTTAGTTGATCTTGGACAGCTAAGTGTATTAAACAAAAGATGTTAGTGAGATCCAATGCATCATGAATAATGAATGTGTGTGTATGTGTGTATTAAATACACTCATTGTGAGATTATAGAAAAACTTCCATGGTTATTACTAGATGAGAATAGCAAATTTTCAAAGGCAATTATATGGCATCTAGAAAAGACCAAACTATAGAGACAGTAAGGAAGTCAGTGGTTGCCACAGGTTAAAAGAAGGGAGGGATGCACAGAGATGGATGGGTAGAATACACAGGAATTTCAGGATGGGGGCCAGATGTAGCAAAAATCTCTAAAGGATCTTATTAATAAGAGCAAATCTGAGGCCAGTTATTTGGGTGAATGCTGGAAGATCAGAGAAGCAGAACAAACCACAGCTACCTCACTGTGCCAATTTCTCAGCTGATCCTGTTTCCTCAGACTGGATGCCTCTGAGTCCTCATCCAGAATGAATCTCAGCTGAACTGTTGCTCAAAAGCTTAAAAGCTTAACCAGCCTAGTTCCTGGTTTTCATGCCTTATATACCTTTCTGCTTTCTGCCATCACTTCCTGTAATTAAGGGTGTGAGTCACCATGCCTGGCTGTTTCTAGTGTGGCTTTAAACTCACAGAGATCCAGATGGATCTCTACCTTCAGAATGCTAGGATTAAAAGCATGTGTGCCACCATTTTCTGGCCTCTATGTCTATCTAGTGGCTGTTCTGTTCTCTGACCCCAGATAAGTTTATTAGGGTGCACAATATTTTGGGGAACACAGTATCACCATACGGGTCAATGAATCTACTGTAAATATAGTAATAAAGGGGGGGCATATGCCTTTATGGATCTATAGAAATATAATATATATAATACCAATACTTTAAACAGCTCTAGAGGATAAGGCTATGTCAAGAGGAGTTCACCAGTTGTAACTAATGTTCTACCTTAGTGTGGTATATTGATAATGGGAAAGACTATGCATATTCATTTTATGCAGAAAGAAAATTAGTTCTGACAGGTCCAGAGTCTGGTAATTCCAAAATAAAGATGACAAATCTAGCAAGAGTCTTTTGCTCCAGGAAACTCAACAGAAAAGATGGGACACAGAATGAATGTGCCAGATAGAGATGTTTTTATAACAAAGCTACTCCTTCCACAACCCACTAATCTATTAGCCATGAATGCATTAGTCTATCCTCCAGGGCAAAGCCCTCTTGACTTAGCACTTGATAATGCCCCCATCTGGTTCCACCCCTACTACCTCTAAATGGGAACTAAACTTCACCATGTGTTTTGGTCAAGACATGCAAGACATGGTACCCCTCTAGAAGTGAAGTATGTCTGTATGGGAATGAGGAATATAGACATCTATATACTACTCTATATAGTATACATATCCTTTACACAGGCTACACTGTTCACACACAGCCTGGTCAATAGTGGTCACCAGGTCCCATGACATTATGCATTGACAGAAGCTATTAGCCCCTACATGAGCTACTCATTCTCACACAAGTAGCTTCCTACCCTCCATGACAATAGGCCATCTCTTCACTCATTCACATTCATTTTCTATACATTTATAATCTCACTATAATATGCCCCCACAGATTTGCTCATAGTCAATCTTATTCACTCCCTCTCTACAAGTCTCTTGTCTCCCCATAGGGGTCCAGAAGGAATAGCTGTGCTCAGACAAGTTGGGCTCAGAAAATAATGTCAATGCTAACAAAGGGTCAATAATGCCCTGTTATATGCAGTTGGTAGGACTCTACAATAATCTTGTTTGGTTACCTACACAAAAAACCTTATAAAATTGCACTTGTTGACCATTAATTAATGATATATGTATTAATGGAGACACAGATTAAGTGACTTGGCCAAGACTACCCAGAAAGGGTGAATGGAGATGATTTCTGACCACATGAGTTTAACCCATATTTTTTTCCTTCATTTGTACTCAGGTATACTTCACAAATTTAAAAAAGTATATATTTAAGACAAAGAATATGATGTGTAGATATGTGTATATATTGTAAAAATATATTGCTGCAACCAAGTTAATTATCATGCCTACCATCTCATCTTACAGTTATGTTCTACGTGTGTCATAAGAACACTAAGATGCACTCTCATAACAAATTCTAAGGATGCAGCATTAACCACAGTCACCACTACATATACTAGATCTTCACAATTTACACTGACTTCACTTAATTGAATCTTTGTGCCCTTTGGCTAGCATTTTGACAACCATTACCATATTCTCTGCTTCCTGAAGTCTTACTTTTCTGGATTTAATATATAAGTAGAATCTATTGTGCCTGATCAATATCATTTTTCACAATATCCTTGTTGGAAACAGACAGCTGGAAAGGGCCAGTTTAAATTTAAACAACATGGTACTAATTTGAACAAACATGGACAAAAATAACTAACCCTGGATATTTGGGGACTATGAGTCTATACAAAATTGCTGATATTGGAGGGCCCTGGAACCCAAAAGTAAATAGTGATGTAACCTGTTATATAAGTATTTTTGGAAGACTGTCACTTTTGTGCTTTTTGTGTAAATATGGCCTTGAGGGCAGAGGCCTTAGCATTTGCCTGAATCTTTTCCTCACAATAATGCTTGTTTATCTCTATGTGCAGTGTTCAGGAATTTGTGTGCATCTATGCCTTCCTGTATACTGCCTGGGTGAGCCTAGGTGCCTGCCTAGCAGCATATATGCTGGTCAATAAAGTATGTCTTAATCTGCCAACAGCTTTTCATAGCTAATCATGATTATCAATCTCTCCTGGCACTGGAAGTTGGAAGTCACAGCCCTCCAATTCCATTCCTTTTGTGACAAAGGTAGGCTACTCTCTGTTTACAACTGACTAGTTTTTGCTTTATGTGTACATCCCTGTGGTAATTTAAGTGCAAATATCTCCCAGAGGTTTATAAATTTAAATGCTTGGTTCCTAGTTTATGTAACTGTTTGGGAAAGATTACCTCTTTTGGCCTCTGGCTTGTGGATCAAGATGTAAGCTCCCAGCAATTGCTCCAGTGCCATGCCTGCCTGCCTGATCCCATGCTCCATGCCATGATGGTCATGTACTCTAACTCTCTGAAAGTGTAAGCCCTAATAAACTCTTTCTTTTATAGGTATGTAGCACACGGTTCCTTATCACAGAAAAGAAAAATAACATCTATTCATCCATCAAAATTCAGGCTGATCCCACAATGTCTTAGCTCTTGAAACTCAAGGAATGATGAATATGGGAGTACAGGTGCTCCTCTGCAACACTGCCTTCATTTCCTGATAAACTGACTTTTATGCTAATCTTATTTCCCTTTCTCTTTTTTCACACTGAAGTACTAATCTATGTTTACATCCAACAGCTAAATAGTCCTGTTTTTTCTACAGCCTTGCCAGAATTTGCCTCCTCTTCCTTCTTCTCTTTCCTCTCTTCCTCTCTCTTCTTTTTCTTCTTTATGTCTATTTGTCTGTCTGTCTGGCTTTCTGTCATTCTTACCAGGATGTAGCACTATCTCTGTGGTTTTGGTTTGCATGGTTCTGATAATTTGTAATGTTGAATACTTTTTCAAATATAGCTTGAACATTCATATGATATCTTCTGAGAACTGACAAATTTTACTCTTTTTACAAGATTCCCATACACATATAACAAATCAAACGGTGAAAACAGCTGACAAACAAAACAAAACAAAACAAAACAAAAAACAGCCTCAATCAGAACCTGTCCTCTTCCAGACCCAACTGTTTCTACAACACAAATCATGCACCCAAGGCTCTGAGATCATTGCAGAAGAGATGGTAGAAAGATTGCAAGAGCCAGAGCAACAGGACTTTGCTGTGAGAGCATGTCTCCTAAATGTCAGAAGCTACACCCTTGAAGTCTCACCAACATGGCTGGCTAAACATGACTTGAATAAGGATGATACTAATAGACATACCAAAGTGGATAGGAGAAATGTCACAAGACCTCAATCCTACACAAAGAACTATAGGCAACTAAGAAATGCTGAGAGCCAGATAAGGAGAAATAATCTTTCCCAGAGAAGAGCAAATCAATGATTATCCAATACCAAGTGGTCATCCCTGAAAACATCTACACACATAAGAGTAATGTTTTTCCAGGCCAGTTGGGTTGTGTTTAGGAATACACACACACACACACACACACACACACACACACACACACACACACAGAGAGAGAGAGAGAGAGAGAGAGACAGACAGACAGACAGACAGACAGACAGACAGAGAAATAAGTAAAGAATAAGAGGCATAAATTTGAAACAGCAAAAGAGAGGGTACAAGGGAGAGTTTGGAGGAAGGAAAGGAAAGGAATGGGGAAATGATACATTAATCTTAATTTCTAAAAAGAAAATTTTAAAGAACTAAGAAAAGAAAGGAAGAAAACAGTCTCTATCAGACCCTGCCCTCTGCCACACCCTGCCTTCTACATCCAGCCTCATTAAGGTGAAATATTAGAAATGTTCCCCATCCTTGTTATTTTTCATTATTTCTCCTGAGGATTATTCCCCCCAATCCAAATAATATACATATTCCTTTGTTTTCTTATTTATGCTTTTAGACAGTATTCATCAATTTTGCTGTAATACATGAGAATTAAACTTATTTTCAGTATCTCTCCTTATTTGAAATGGATGTTAGTTTTTCTATTGATTGCCTGTATTTAAATGTCTATTTATTTTTCTCAAATATATCTATATTTGAGAATTCTTTATCACACAAAAGAATAAAAATAATTGTCCTTTTCCATTCCTCCAATAGCCTGTATCAAAATTTAATATACCTCACATCCAGTTATATATCACAATCCAATATTTACTGATTTTAATGAGTTGATTGAAAGAATAAAAACCAATATGGAGCATTTTCACTGTTAAAATTATGAAAGTAGGAACTGAGAAGGTGGCTCAGTCAATTAAATGTTTGCCACAATACTTGTTACCTACACAAGTGGTTAAGTGTAGTGGCATGTGAATTTGTGGATTGTAATGCGGTTGCCAAAACAGAAAGATCCCTAGATCTTGTTCTCCAGCTCATATTGCCAAATCAGAGCTCTGTGTTCACTGAAAGTCTCTGTCTCAAAATGCAAGATAAAGAATAATTGAAGAAGACATTCAGAATTCACCTCTGGCCTGGAGTTACAAATGGCTGTGACACACCATGTGGGTGCCAGGAACTGAACCCAGGTCCTCTGAAAGAGCTATCAGTGCTGCTCAGGATGACTACTGAGCCATCTTTCTAGCCCTAATATGAAAGCATTTGTAAACATTTGTTCTGTGATATTTCCTGGGGTGCCATGAGCAAACATCTGTTCACCAGAGGAAAGGCACCAACAACAGACCAAAAAAATGACCCAAACCACATCCAGCTGTTGAACCAATGAGTATACTGGCACTATTTACAGGGCCTTGGTTGTTTAAAAGTTAACTGTATCATTGAAGTGCCCCACTTAAACATGAGTGACAATTCATCAAAGTTGTATCCCTGTGGTTTTCTAAACTTGCAAGCAACTTCACTAAAGAGCGTCATTTTCCTCAGAAATAGTCTGTTGCTTACGCCAACTCAGGGAGAGGCTTTGTGAGTCTTGAGATTCTCTAAGCTCCCTGAGTGTTACAAGTTTAATTAAGTTTATAGAATCTTTTGTGTCTCCTTCCTTCTATGAGGAAATACTTCAGTTTGGGGGAAACAGCTATAACAACGCTATTTATGTTTTTCTTTTCATATTTTCATTTTCTCCTGAAGTCTTTCTCCCAGTAAAGCATGGTAATTTAGCTAAAGTTAAATACCCTAGTTAACAGACTGTTAGGAAGGGGGGAAAGGGGTCCAAATGTCAAATATTTGACTTTAGCTTTCTATTTATCTGAAAACCAATATAAAAGATTGGCTTATTCTGTATGTACTTACAGGCATGTATATAGATGAATACCTATGCATGCATGCATGTATATACATAAATGACAATGGTGATGACTAAAGAAATATATTCCATCTTAAACACCAGACAGTGTTAGCAAGGTGATTTTTATCATTTTTCAACTCCCCAATTTAATTGCACATTGGAACTGGCTGTACTTGTGCAGTTAGTACTAGTTCCAAGTATATAGTCCTCTTCTTTAACTCAGTCAGATTTTAGAGTAGTTAATAGGCACATCTTTTTTAATTACTCCTCTCTAGATATGAACACTTTAGAGGGACAGAAATTAATGTTTGTGTAGCTGGAGAGTTCTCCAGTCCTGCCTGGCCCATGGTCAGGACAAATATCTCTCACCCGCCAGTCCCATAGCCACTCTGACTCAACAGAGTAAACACACAGAGACTTATATTGCTTACAAACTGTATGGCCATGGCAGGCTTCTTGCTATTTAATTCTTCTATCTTAAATTAACCCATGCCTATTAGTCTATAAGTTGCCACATGGCTTGTGGCCTCTATAAGTTGCCACATGGCTTGTGGTCTTCCGGTACCTTACATCTTGCTTGTCATGGCGGCAGCTGGCAGTGTCTCTCTGTCTTAGCCTTCCACTTTCCAGAATTCTCTTCTCTGCTTGTCCCATCTATACTTCCTACCTGGCTACTGGCCAATCAGTGTTTTATTTGTTAACCAATCAGAGCAACACATTTGACATACAAAACATCCCACAGCATGTTTGTACACTCAGCTTAGAAATATGGCTATTAAATGAAGGTAAGGAAGCAAATAATATATAAGGTTATTATTCATTGTCTGGATAATATGGAATACTTTAGAAATACAAATATCATTTTGAAGCACATTATTATGTATTTTGGACTATGAAAGTGGACTATGCAGGCTGACCAATGGAGAAGCTAAACACTAATTTACTAACCAACTTTTCTGAGTGCACTTTCAGCTCAGAATCAGTTACTACAGAGAACTATTTCTTCTGAAAAATTATATCATAAATACTACTAGTAACTAGAATAGAGTATCTATTATAATCTACTTGTTATCCTATCATGGATGCTCTTATTTTATGCATTTTTCAGATAAGAATATTCAAGCACTGATATAGCTAGATATCTTATTTAAAGTCTTACAGCTAATACAGGGGAAATTTTATTTCCAGTGACTGAAATGCCAGGCTCAATGAGAAGGACGTGAAATGCAAATATTGTAGAGAAAAGCTGTACTAACAGACTAGATACTGGTTGAGACCGCAAGTTCCTCTTTCTCAGCAATTACAGCTATTATGAGCTGCTGAAAATTATTTGGAAGGCAGCTACTTGCCTTGGCTTTGACACTTTTATCTACATGCATGATGCTTTATCTTCAACTTCTTTAGGGATAATACTCAATTTGAAGCAAGCTGTGTCATTGACAACTTCCCCATGAAGTCCCCATGCAATAAGAATGGCATGCCAAACACTAAAAGGTATTTTGGAAAGGGATATTTTGTAGCAAATATGGTCTCATAAAAGAAGGATTTTGCAATTGGCTGTAGTACAAGATGTGAGGGCCTGCTCAAAACATCCTGTCAAAATGCATCTGCTCTTCTAGGTCTAGGTGTTAACCATAAAAACACAGTTTAAGGACCTGCCCTTTTTAGAGACACACCTGTATTCCAGTGGTCCTTGGTTAGGATCCTAACCATACTCTGATGCTCAATGTTCATGTAAGAAATCCCAAGAAGGAATACTGTAGCTGATGTTTTCTATGGTCCTGCCCAGCCCCATGGAACTTGTAGCTGCTTATAAAATAATCACTCAGTAGCTTATATTAATTAAAACTGCTCAGCCATTAGCTCAGGCCTACCACTGACTAGCTCTTACATTTAAACTCAGCCCATTTCTGTTAATCTATATGTTGCCACATTTTCCATGGCTCTACCTGTGTGCTATTACATGCTGCTCCCTGGACAGTAGGCTGACATCTACTGACTCAGCCTTCCTCTTCCCAGAATTCTCCTTGTGTGTTTATTCTGCCTATACTTCCTGCTTGGCTACTGGCCAATCAGTTTTAATTTATCAACCAATCAGAGCAACACATGCACAGCATGTAGAGCATCCCACAGCAGAATACCTAGGCTTACTTTTTTACAAGACAAAGTTCATTCACTGAAACTCTTTTAGGTTCTGATAAGGATCAAAGAACCCCAGAAACCCTGAAGGAGCTTAAAGTGGACTGTATCTGACAGCCTACCCTCATGGTCTAGTAGATAATCTCAGCTGTTGGTGAAACAGGGGCCAGAATGAAGCAAAATACCCCAAACCCAGGCTAGAGGAAACTGACATGAAAAGCCCTGAGTTTACACTCAGCTGTAAGAAGGAAGACCTGGAACATCAGCCTACTGCCCTGATGATGATCAAGGATGATCATGATGAAATGATCTCTAGTGGAAAGTAGCTACAAGTGCAAAAGTGGTCATGTGTCACACAGCAACCTTAAAGTAAGAAGAAACTCCCTTCAACAACTGGATGTCAGCTTCTCTGGCACTGCAGTGGGAGTTAGACTACTGACCTGACTAGGAAGGTCAAAGGGCTCAGAGTTCTTGCCTTCCCATACAAGTTGGATAGCTATTCTCTGATAGGTCTCATTTTCAACCTCATTTGTGTACAGGCACATCAGCTAACCAGAGCCCAATTGCTTCTATGTAACAGAGTGAGTGACCTGTGGAGATTCAGATTCCTGGGGTCAGAGGAGCAAGAGAAAGAAAACGATTGAGACCTGCTCCGGGTCAGCCTCAGTCCTGCTTCAGCCATCCCATGCTTCCCAAACTTCAGAGAAGAAAGACACCTGAGGTCTCTGCCTTCAACTGGGACTGATCAGACTCCCTCTGCTCTAGCCTCCAGAGCTTGACCTAAGGACATAGGGAGGGAGACTCTCACTGACATCAGCCTCCAAGTCTTCTTGCTTTGTCTCCATGGAAGAGTTCAGTCCTGCAACTGTCTCTGACCTTTAAGACTTGCCAAAGATAGAAATCCTTTCATGCTACTCTCATTGATGACTTTCTTCCTGCAAACTTTCTCTGAAGGGACTTCCCCTTGCTAGAATCTTGGAGTGCCTTAAAGCTGTGATACTTGCTAATAGTCTTGCCTGGCATCCCAAAGCCAGCTGAGAACACAGATGTGTGTGACCCATAGCCTCTCTCTGTTGACATTCTACTACTAAAGGTCTCAGGATTTGACTTTCCTATCCATTTTTTTAAAAAATTCACCACCAAAATTAATTGACTCCTCATTAATATACTCTAATATTGTTTCATATACATATAACCAACATACAAATTCAACCTACTGAATCCTTTTAGTGCTGCCTGCATGTGTATGTTTCTAGGAGTGACCACCTAGCATTGGAAAACCTACTAAGGGGCTTATTCCTTGGAAAGACTAATAATCCTTCTCCCAACATTTATTTATTATCTGTAGCTCTTCATCTAGAGATATGGATCTGTGGGATTTCCTATCTCTACATTGGGATGCCAACTGTTGTTGGAATTGTTCATGTCTTCTTTAGGCAGTCATGATGTTAGATTTCATGGATGTAGCTTCCTTGTTGTAGCTAAAAGGCACAATCTCACAGCAGACTTCATAGTCACAATTTTTCTGCCTCCTCTTCTCTGATGTTCCCTGAGCCTCGGGTGAAGTTGTATTGTAAATGTATTCATTGATGCTGGTCATTTCACCATCAGTTGTCCTCTGGATTTTGACTAGTTGTGGCTTTCTATAATGGTCTCCTTCTGCAAAAAAGCTTATTTTATGAGGGGTAAGATCTAAACTTGTCTACGGGTATAAAGACAAGCATTTAAAACAAAGTTAGGAAAAACACTGATCTAATAAAGTGGCAGTAGTAACTTTTCCTCTAAGATCCACAACATGTAGTTGGCTAATTTTTAAGTACTAGGCATATTTCTCAACCAGCTGATCAGGCCTTAAGTCTATTTAGACAACTGTTAGTTACTGCCAAGATATAAATGCCACTACTGCACCTCCAGGAATATCTTGCCATACTGATCATTGTTTTGTTTCATATTTAAAATGTTACTCCTGCATACAAATAAAATTCCACTTGTTTTCCCTTTGCTGTCTGCCCACTCTGTTCTTGAGGTGTGTGTGGGGGGGGTGGGGGCAGACAAGAACCTGAGGTAAGAATTGATCATATCATCTTAACCTATCAACTTACTAAGCCTTGCATTAACTAGTACAAAATTTGTTTTAGTTAGAACAATTCATATTAAACACACATAAATGAAAACATAGTAAATTCAGGGAATTACTCATCTAGAAGGTATGTTGGAGGTTAACTTACTTAAACAGCTTAGTCTTTGCAACCTGATTATGCTATATACAACCTTAAAATTGGTTACAATCTTGTAGATCAAATCCTTCATTTGGGAATAGTCAGAAGGTCTACTTTAATTTTAGGTTAAATATGCCTCATGTATTCCTGAACAATTATATATAAACTCCTTTCTTGCTCAAGATATGCTATGTTCTTTATAGACAAGAACTGTAATTTTACTTTCTTTTAAGTAAATATAGGCCTAAGAATAAGAAAAATGTTTTTTAATTGAAGAGTCTTTGTTGCCTTTGTGATCTTGGCCAGAGAGGGAAAAATGAGATTGAAAAATGGAAACACAAAATTGAAACTGTGAGCAGCATTTCCCTGAGGAAGGTTTAAGTAACAAAGCCTGTCACACAATTCCCAATGGAAGTCTTCTGGATATTCATGGATCAACAAGTGCTAAATGTTAAAAAGTTCCTTTTTAGAGAGGAATGGTGGAAGTGTCATCCTAGATTATTCTAAGGAAGTGTTTATAATTAAGGTCTTTCTTAGCAAAAGTGGAATAATGCAACAAAAAAATAGGAATGCATATGCACATAGTGTGTGCATGTATACAGGCAGGTGTGAAATACCAACCTAGTACAGGAGAAAGTAATTAGATTTCAATGGGTACCTAAATAATACAATTATTTACATAGCATTTAAACTATATTAGGTATTATAATACTCTAGACATGACTTTTAGCACATGTTTAAATTACATGCAAACATTATACCTTCTACTATAAGAGTAAATACATGTACTTTGATGTTTATTGGGGACATAGCCGTCAAACTTACCATATAGGCAAGACAGGAGCCAGGGTATAGGCACATTCTTCAGCTACCTTTGCCTACCCATTGAACACATCATCATTGGATACTCACAGACGTTTGCATGTAATGTGGAGGATATGCTAATCAGATTGACTGGTTCTTGCAACTATACATACACATAGGTATGCATATACGCACCCGTGTTGTTGTACTCTATAAATACATGTTCTGTATTGGGCAATTAAAAGTAAAACTTAAGCCCTGCTGAATTTAGAGGTGAAAGCTTTCTGTGTTATCTCATGATGACAGAAATCCAAGATTCTTGACCAATTTTCAGAGAAAGTGACAGTGGAAGAAGTGGAAAGAGAGAGAGGAGAGCAAGCAGAGTTTATCTTACTTATTCTCTGTTCAAGATTATTATTCTGATCTTCTAGTGAGTGGATGAGGAAAAATAATTGTTTCACTCAAAAGTAATGAATGAATTAATTTTGTCACTTCTTAGCTAAATGGTAAATTATGATTGGAGAATTCCCTGATCTCTCTCCCTATCTATTTCCTCCACTTGGTAACTTTCAAACTAACAGTGTCTTCAGACTTTTTTTAAAAATTGAATTATTTCATTAAATGTATTATTAATTAAAATATTATTTTAATTACGTGTGTGAGTGTATGTGTGTATGTGTGTAAGTGTGTCTGAGTGTATGTGTATATGTGAATATGTGTATGTGTGTATGTATTAAGGGAGGTGCACATTCATGTGTGTCTTGGGAAGGTGTACATTTGTTTGTGTTGTGTGTGTGTGTTGAGGAAGGTGTGCATTCATGTGTATGTGCATGAGTGCCACTTTGGCCTGAAAAAGTCTAAGGACAGCCTCCTTGGGTTTAGTCTACTCCTTCCACCTTGTTTGAGACAGTGTCTGTTAGTTTCCTGTCTTTAGTTTCTGTGTAAGCCAGGCTAGATGGCCCTTAACCAGGATTATAGGAATTCTCCTGAATCTACCTCCCATCTTGCTATAGAAACCCTGTAATTAAAGACACATTGTCTTGTCCCACTTTACCTGGGATGTGGGGATCTGAACTCAATTCCTCATACTTGAATGGCAAATACATTACCCACTGAGCCACCTCCCCAGATCCCAATGTGGTTTCTGAGCAAGAAAGAATAAGTAGGGGCTATAAAGATGGCTTAGCAGATACTTGCTGCTCTAGCTGAGAGTTGTAGCATCTCACAACTGCTGGTAATAACAGTTTCAGGGGATCCAATACCCTCTTCTGGCCTCCATGGCCACCAGTCATACATGTGGTGTAGATACACATGCATGCAAAATTTCCTACACAGAAAATAAAAATAAATAAATTGTTAAAGAAAAGAATAAGGAGAGCTGTGCTGAACTGAACTGCATGGTCATCCTGTCGGTATGAGAACAGGCTGCCATTCCTCAGCACCTAGCTCTGGCCTGGAAGAGAGTGAATCCTGACCTGACTAGCACATGCTAGTCATGGACATACTAGGGTGCAGACCTTTCTATCTGGGCAGAGCAAGAACTAGGGTGCAGGTGTGCCCCCCAGGTACTGTTAACTTACACTAAGTGGTGTTAAGCCATTTGGGTTCAATTATCAAAGCAAGTATTTCACTGTTCCTTACCTAAAAACCTTAGACTGAGAAAGCTATATATAAAGAGACTATGAATTTGAGAGGGAACAAGAGGGGAAAGACATGGGAGGAGTTAGAGGGGAAAAAAGGAATAAAGAAATGATGTATTTATATTTTAACTTTAAAAAATTAAAATTATACAATGTGGCCAGGCATGGTAGTGCATGCCTTTAATCATAGCACTCGAATTATACAATGTGGTCAGGCATGGTAGAGCATTCCTTTAATCATAGCATTCGGGAAGCAAAGTCAGGCAGATCTCCATGAGTTCAAAGACAGCCTGATCTACAAAGTGATTTCCAGGACAGCCAGAGCTATTAAATAAAGAAACCCTGTCTTGAAAAACCAATGTCTACAGATTTCACTAAGGAAAGTTGTCCAGGTCTCACTTGTGCAGAGGAATCTCAGAAGCTAAACATAATTCTCAGAGTGGAAGCGTGTCAGGTTCTGGAAGTTCCTGGCCTTGTATCTACCCATCCTCAGATCACATGTCACAGTCAATTGACATTTTCCCTGGAGCAACCCTTAGCCTACTCACCCCTTTCCATACACATGGAAGAGTGTTTCTAGGAGAAACAGAGACATACACCTCAACAGGTAAAGGGACTTTACTTGGGAAAGGTTTAGTCAGATCCTTAACATTCTACTTTTCTCACCAACTCATGGACCACACAGCCCTGCCTCTTTTCTTTATACTGGGCACTAATCAAGGGGTTATTGCTCCTTTAATATTACTTACAAGTTGATGAGCAAACAAAAATGAATAAGCATAAATTAAACTATCTTAACCATAATTTAAAAAAAACATTCCCTTAATATACTTAGTGCTCAATGATTCTTCTATAAATGGAAGAATAATGAAATGGATGAATGCAGTTCCCATCTCTACATCTTCAGCCTCTTTTATACAGAATTTGGAATACTTGTACTCAGACTGAGGTTCAGCCAGTGAATGAAATGAATGAATGCTGGTGTGGGAACTTGAGGGCGCTTTAAGTTTATGGATACTATATTATATGCCGGTGTGGTGAACTGTGTCTTATCCAAGACACTCAGGGAGACCTACAGATATTTAGCAAATTTTTTTGGAAGCTGCATTTGTAGAATGTAGTTTACAAATCATTGAATAAAACAATCCATTTGGAAAAATTTCAGCTGCTGTTTTGTTTAAAGATAAAGCACTCAAACTCAAATTAAGCATGAACTTAATCTAAACATTCCTAAATATACTGCCTATGCTTTAAGCAAGTCAATCAGCCTTTTTTAGGCTGCCATGGAGTAGGATGGAAATATCAAATACTGAGCAGACAAGTTAAAACACAGCCTTCCTTTGTTCATGGGATGAAAGATGGCTGCCTTGCAGGCAGCTGGCAGTTGATATCAATGTTCCCTCTTAGTTCAGGGTCTCCCAGAAACAAACCAAGGGACAAGGATTCAAATATATGTCATTTACTTTAGATTATCTCTCAAGAGAAACAGAGAGAGAGCTCAAAAGTGTAGGGATGGAAAATGGATGAAAGAATAAAATGAAAGGTGGCAGGGGGGTACATAGGTCAGCAGTAGAGCATTTGCATGGCATGTACAAGACTCCATGTTCATCCTGAACACTGCAGAAACAAAGAAGAGTGAAAAAGAGAAGAAGGAAGTGGGTGACACCAAGGATATTCCGTCTGAGAGGTAAAGAAACTCACATTTATTTCCTCTTTCCTCCATTTTCCAGGATCCTGGTATATCTACTTCCATGGCTGTCTGTTCAAGAGCATAGGCTGCCAGCTCTGCAGGGGACCCCAGTGGCTCACTGATACAGAAAAGCAACCAGTGTCTGTCTGTCTGCTGGTACCAAAGATCTGAACTGCTGAGATTGTTACTGATTTTCTAGGTCAACCTCATCCCTTTATCTTTGTAAAAGATTTTTCTCTTAGCTCAATCATGGCACCCTTGCATATTCCTTCCCACTACAGCTAATGATATTCTTCCAGATTATTTCCACCTAAGTCTCTGGAGTTTGCTGACCAACCCAATACAGGATGGTAGGAAAAAGCACACAGTACTTGAAAATGGTGATGGTTTGTGTATACTCCAAGGCAGGATGAACAACTCTTCTGTACTATATGATATACATTTACTCCATTTTCATTCCAGCTGTGATGTCACTGTTTGCCCCTACTAGTAGATAAAACATTGTTAATAAAAATAAGGATATTTGTGACAGATTTACAGGACACTTTAGGTTTTTACCATGTCAGGAAAAGCAAGACAACTCCATAAGAGTAAAGGATAAATTGCATAGTCATAAATTCCTTTTTCAAGATATAAAATTAGAGGCTCACAGAAATTATTCAGATGACTCATGCCTTAACTGAGACTATTGACCACTATACCCACCCACAATTACTTCTAAGGGAGAAATTACATCAAGTTCTACTATGTTTTTTTAAAGAATACAATAGCAACCGACTCACTTCATCAAGGCATCATAAATTCATACCAAATCAAGAACATATTTCTAGAGACAAGTCTGCAGGCTGTAGACATGGCTATTGGATTTTTAATAGCCTATGTGCTTCCTTCAAAATATGATTTTCTCTTTTACTTTCACCATTTGAAATTTTAAACTTCTTACCTGGGGGACTTATTGGGGATCCTTTGACCAGAGGAAGCAGATTACTAAACCCATCAACTAAGTTTCCTTGGCCTAGTTTTTGAACACATTTAAGATATTGCAATCCTTTCTCAATTTCTCTAAAACATCCCATAAAAATATCATTAAGGTCAAGATTTAATGAGACTACCAAACTAGACTTTCTCAGATCATGAAAAGCTGAACAAAGATTAGAATCCTTACCCACATAATGAAAAGCCCTGAACCAGTCACAGCACTGCTGTTAGTCTTCTACTGAGAGACATCCTGTGAAACCTTACTTCCCTTTTGTCATAGAAAGCACAATCTGTATCAAGTGATTTTGTTTGCCAAGTTTAGACTGAGTTTCCCAAATACTTATGGAAATCCCTCAGGCAAATGTTTGCCTTTTGCTAGTCTCTGTTATGTCTGTATTGTTTGTACAAAGTCTCTCTAATACTTCTCCTCTCTTTGTGCATGCCCTACCTGTCCCACTAACCAATTATACCATGTCTCTGTTCTCCCTACCTTGCATGGTTGACAAACTAAAATGCAAACAATATTGTTAAAGATAGTTAAAGTTAGATGTCCAGCCATCCTTTCTCTTTCTTGTAAAAGTATCTTATTTTCTGGTAATTGATTAGCTTGTAAATATTATTTATTTTAATTTAAAAATGCAGGGCTGAAGAGAATGGCTTAGTGCCTACTCTTACAGAGGAACCTAAATTCACATGGTGGCTCACAGCTATCTGTAACTCTAGTTCCAGGGAAACCAAAGCCCTTTTCTGGCCTCTGGGAATAAAGAAAAAAGAGAGCAGTAGAACCTATAGAAAACAAGTACAGCATAAGGCCACAATGAAGGATGAGTATGGATTAAAGTAAACAGAACACTGCATTGAAAATACAGGCACACACTCAATATCTGAAACACTCTTCACAATGAAGAAATTGTTTAATGTTTAATTAATGTTTAATGTTACATTAAAGGGGAAAAATCAATGAATGATATGGAGACAACAAACAGCTAACCTGAGAAGAATTAAGGTTTATACCAGCATAAAATAAGTCAGTCATTTAAGCAAAAATTAAGAAAAATTAAAATACAATGAGAAATGCTAGTAGAATTAATTTATAATTCTAGAAAAGCAAAGGTTATGATACAAATCACAGGCACAAAAATAAATTGATAGAGTCAATAATATACAATAAAGTCTCAAAGTAAAATACCATCATGAGCAAAAACAAAGGAATATATGTTTGAAATTCATCTCATAGAGAAAAAAATGAATTTTCCTGACCTATGAGTAGTGGACTTCTGCAGTCGACTAGAAACAGATTTAACTTTGCTCTAGCTTGCTTACTATTGCTGTGATAAACACCATAACCAAAAGCAATTGAGGAGGAAAAGATTTTTTTCATTTTGTATCTTACAGTCCATTGTGAAAGGAATCTGGAAGCAGGGACTGAAGGAGAGACTGGAGAAACATTACTTACTGTCTTGTTCCCCATAACTTACTCAGTTTACTTCCTTACACAACTCAGGACTACTTGGCTATGGATGGGGCCACCTACAAATAGCTGGGCCTTTGCACATCAATGAGTAAACAAGGAAAATGTCCCATAGATTTGCTCATAGGCCAATCTGCTGGAGGCATTTTCTCAATTGAGTTTCCCTCTTCACAGATAATTCTGGGCTGTGTCAAGCTGAAAAAAAAAACAAAAACAAAACAAAACACTAATTTCATGTGGAGTGAAATATGATGGTGGAACAAGACATTCCATGTTTACTAAGGAAAATAACCAAGAGTCAAAGTGTTTGACTCTATATAATTCAGCCATATATATGCAGAAGCTAATACTTAATGAGATAGTGAACTGGTCCCCACACTCTAGGCTTTGGAGAAACTACAGTTTCTACTACCAGCCCAAATTCCACCTTTAGAAATCTGCCTTAGAGACTAGTTTACATTAAACAAATCTGTAAAATCAATTTACCTGTTTGTACATATTTCATGGAGTTTGTCAGTGTTGCTCATGGTAATGCTGATTGTGATAGAAAATATTGTCAATAACCTAAATCTCCACCAAGAAGGGATGTTCAGAAAAGTGAGTGGAACTAAACAAAGTTCTTCATATTTACAAAAGAGACAGTTTCAAGAAATACTGCAAAGTAATAAATGAAGGAAGGGAGAATAAGCTATGAAATACGTGGGCTGAATTTTCTTAAAGAATGAGTTACAAAATAGCACATACTAGGAGCCTTCCTAAAGGAGTTACAAAGTACCACAGTCAAGGGCTTCATAAAGGAATGGATAAAAAACAGCACATGAAGAATAGATTAAAAAGCAGCCTGTGTAAAGTGCTGTGGGATGTCTTTCTGTATGCTGTGAATATGTGTTGCTCTGATTGGTTGATAAATAAAGCTGCATTGGCCTATATAAAGGCAGCTTAGAGGCAGGCAGGAAATCCCAGCAGACATACAGGGAGAAGAAAGGAAGGAGAAACAAGCCAGCTACCAGCCAAGATGCCAGCAGGCAGGTAATGCCACGGCCACATGGTAACTTATAGGATAATAGAAATGGGTTGAGTTATAAGAGGTAGCTAACAAGAAGCCTGCCATAGGCCATGCAATTGGTAATTAATATTAAGCCTCTGAATATTTTATAAACAGTTGAGGGACCAGAGGAATGCTGGACTGCGGGACTGTGGGGCCAGGCAAGACTAGAAAAGCCTTCCGCCTATTTTATCTGTGCTTAAAGAGGAAAAGAGAGAATAAGGAGTGTTGTGGGGGAGGGGAGTCTGCATGTTTTGGGGGGGATGTATTATGCATCAAATACTTTTGGAAAGACACACAGATTAATCAGTGGTGTCAGTTAGTTGTGTTCATCCCACGAGAGTTTTACCTGCAGCAGTTTACACTGCTCTGGTCTCCAAACACAATCCCTATGCTTTTTCAACAAGCAACTCTATTAAATGCATTGATTTTAAGCTTCCATCTCATCATTTATTGTGCTATAAATCATAAACATCCAATTTTCAAAGTTAGTTGTTTTAAATTTATGCTATTATATAAAATAGAAACACAAGACATGGTGTAATGTGGTCACTTTCTAATCTCCCATTTATGGGCATTGATCCAGCTTATGGGGTCACCTATGAGAAAACAAGGTAGAACCTTTATTCTCTAACATCTATCATCTCCATGGCTTCCCTGCTCACTTTCCAGATGTTGCTTCCCTTCCCTCATAAATACTCCCGACTTATGTTTTTGTGCTTTGCTCTGATCTGTAAACATTTTATATTGTAACCTCACTTGGACTAGGGCCTTTGATTACAATTGCTATGTCACAATATTATTTTCAACTCCAATCCAGCCTACTATCCCAGCCCCAGCTCCCACCACCTGTCACCTCTGTGTGAGTGCTTACTTCTTTGCTGGAGCTGTCTTACAGTGTCAGTCAAATAGCAGAAGTCTATTGTCTCACAGTTCTTGATAGATATTTGAGATCATGATACCATAAGAACTGGTTTCCTCTGAGAACCAACCCGCTACCTCTCCTCCACCTCTGAGATCTAGCTGATACCACTAAAGCTCTTGGTTTATAAAATCATTATTCTGATTTCTGCCTTCCTCTTCACATGGTGCTCTCCCTGCATATATTCTCATCCCTCTTTTTGCTAAGGACACAGGTAACATTGGATTTGAGACCCACCTGCTCCAGTAGACTTAAAATGGTTACAACTACAATGATCCTATTTTGTCACATTATGAGGCTGTAAGACTTTGGGGAATCCACATACCTAGAGTTTACTCAAATCTGAACATAGTTAAACCAACCTTTTGACTCCGTTCCTGATCCCCACCCCTGCCCCCAATTTTGCTTCCCTTAGTGTTTTACATCTTGATTGAGGTGATCTGTCATGCAGAGCAAAATCAAATATAGGAGTCACTCTTCACTTTTAATAGGTAAAAAGGAGCAGAGCAGACATTACATATATTAACATAACAGAATGATTACTAAGTCACTGGTCCCATTTTAATTATACTTTCAAAATATGTTTGAGATATGACAAAAGCACTGTATGCTGAGGGCCAGCTTTAAATGTAACATACACTCTTAGAAAGGGGTCCTGTGCTTTATATTTTATAGCTTATAAAATAACATTTATATTAAATTTGTGACTTCAAAAAGTATTGTATTTCAAGAAATATTGACAGCTTACTTAAAAGATTTGTTTTATTTATTTATTTATTTTGTGTGTGTGATTGGAGTGGGTACATGTCACAACACATGTGTGGAGGTCAGAGGATAACTTGCAGGATTCAGTTCTCTTCTTCTACTGTGTAGGATCTAAGGACAAAACTGAGGTGACCAGGCTAAGCAGCAAACACCTCTGCCCATTGGGCCCTCTCCATAGCCTCTCCTGACAGCTTACTTAGCCATGAGAAAACAAATGAAAGGAACTCCAACTCTAGTCCCATCTCTGGGATTGTTACCACAAGGAGCCAGTTTGACACAATCTAACAACAGAAATGAGTTGAGCAGCTTTATTCAGACAATGCAGTAACACCAAGTAGACGTATTTACCACCAAAAGATGGTCTGTAGGTCCAGAGAGTCAAAGCCTAATTTCTCTTGTAGTCAAAAGTTTTCCTGTGTCCTGCCTGGTCCCACAGGACACAGGCTTGTATTACTTACAGGCTTATGTAACACAAAAGCTTATATTACTTACAAACTGTATGGCCTAATGGCTCAGGCTTCTCACTAGCTAGTTCTTACAACTTAACTCAGCCCATTTTTATTAATCTATGCATTGCCACGTGGCTTTGTGGCTTACCAGTACTTCCATATCTTGCTTCTTCTGGTGGCAGCTCACAGCATATATATCCCCACTCTCCTTTCTTCTCCTCTCTCTAGATTCCACTTACCATGAAAAATCCACACGAGTCTATTAAATGGGTAACAGAATTTATTAAGATATAAATTGAGGAAATACACTCACAAATATAGAATGGAGTAGACAGTTGAAGTTGTCCTCTGATCTGACAGGGAGTCAATCCACCTCACAAGCAGGAGCAGGGAGAAGGGGCATGTGACCCTTCTCCAACTCCTTATAAGAAGTCATGTACAACAGCAGAAAGCATTGTCTCCTTTGGGCTGTATAGCCCAAGGTCATGGGCAGAGCAAATACCACTACATTCTCTTACCAGTGAGCCATACAGGATGGAATAGCTACACAGCAAGGTGAAGGAACAAGCCCTCTGAGGGGTAGAAACTTAGCACACAAACCATGTAAAAGAATGTTCCTCAAAGAACAGAGGGATTCAGTGAGCCCCAGCTTCACAGGGCATAGGGCACAAAAGGAATGGTAGTGAATAAAGGCAGTGGAGTTTCTTTTCTTCAAAGATAGAAATTATGGAGGAGTAAAGTTGGTAATACTAGTTATTCAATAGGTTGGAGCTCTGAGCACAGAGTTAAAGCTCTAAGATTGGCCTCAGCAGCACACTACAGAAGACTGAGATGGAGATGTCTTAAGTGGTGCTCCTGTGCATAGTTACTAACTGTGGTTTCTCTATTCTTTGGTCAGCTTTGACTTAAACAATTAGGAGTAAAACTGTACACTATCTTATATTTTCTATGTCCTTCTGCATGTATGGTCTTAGATTGCTTGATGGCTTTAATCTTGTCAACTTGATCAAATTAACAAGATTAAGTAGGTGATTCATAGCACAACTCTGGATTTGTCAATGTGTACCCAAGTGTATGGGGCCAAATGACCACAGACTAGACATTTCAAAGCTATTAGCCAAAGCAAATCTCCTCTGCCTTGAGTTGTTCTCTTAAGTATGTTTGTCACAGAATACAAGAGTAGCTAATGCAATTAGGGCTGTTAAGCTCACCCTTGCCACATGAAGAAACAGGTTTCAAAGTATATCATCATAGGTTTGAAGTTTAAAGACTTACACACAGTTACACTTACATTAACTAGTAAATGTTACCATTTCAGGATTACTACTGAGTGCTTACCTTGCCTAAGCATTTGGATATTTGCTGGTGGGGAAATGGCTCTGTCACCATGCTAACGAGGCCTTGTAGTGGTTATGGGATGATGTATGTGTGTCTTTCTGGGCATGTAGAAATGGAATCTCAGCCCCACTCAGGAAGCAAGAGGGCATTTTACAATTAAGTGTTCTTTAAGTTGAATTTGAAAGCTGAGTGTGTGGCATCTAACAGCAAGGGTGAGTATCATAAACAGAAGGAAGTACATAGAGGATGTGACACTGTACAGCTGGAGTCTGGGCTCTGCAGGGGACACTGCCAGGAGAATCAATGTAGATAGGTGGTCAACACTTTTGTGATGCATCACATCAGCTATACTTGAAAGCTTGAAAACCTACTGGGGAGCCTCACACAAAGAATAGAGACTCTCAACTTGAATATTAGTTTGGTCTAGGAAGCACGACTCTGTTGAAGGAGAAATTTCGATGAATCTTGTATCTGTTAGGCATATCTTGCATCTGCTAAGTTCATTTGTCCTGGAGCTCTGAGCACTGTTATATGGCCCCAGAGCTCTCAAAATGTTCATTACAGCAAAAAATAAAAAGCAAGGTCAGCCTTTGAAAGGCTGATAATTTTAATTACACAGGAAGTGGAAAGTAGAGTCTCATGAGATTTTGTGACTCATCTTGGATTATTTTCTTAATGCATCTAGTGAGTTTGGTCCTCCTTCTCCTTGCAGTTAGTCATCTACATTGCTGTGTTTAATATAGGCAAGTTAAGAATTATTTGACTGCATTCCATTCTGAAGATCTGGGCATCATTTAAAAGCATATGCTAGGACCATTGCCATGATCTGCAGACACCTAGTGGTTTGTTCAGGTTTCTTCATGTTGCAGCTTGGAAGGATAATTGCTCTGTAGTCTATGGAGGAAATGTCTAGTGGGTGGGATTATTATAGGTGTGGTTCAAAGGCTAGAGAGCACCCACTGAGATTTCTAGGCTTTTGTGTCCCAGAGCAAGGAATGGAACCCGAGATACATGGCAGTGATAGCAACAAAGACTGTTTTATTTAAGAAAGAGAAAGAGTCCAGAGAATGGAAGTGGGCCAGAGAGTTGAAGAAAGTCCAAAGCTCAAAAGCCCTGTGTTTCCAAAGTCTCAGTCCTTTATAGGTCATTTCCTTGCTCTCACCTTCTCTGATGTCTAGAGGGCAGATCCATTTCACTTAGGACTTGCCCTTTCCACCCCATATCCTCTTTGGTTATACATAGTCTGAGGACAGAGGGACAAATTTTAGTCTTGCTCTATATTTTTTTATTGAAGACATTATTTTTTTACTTTTGAGATTATAATTTAATTACATTTCTTCCTACTCTTTCTTACCCCTATAATCCCCTCCCCACTATCTTTCAAATTCATGGACTTCTTTTTTTTTACTAATTATTATTACATGAGTATATGTATATGTATATACACATATATTCCTAGATATAATTTGTTCGGTCTGTATAATGTTACTTGTTTTTATGTTTTCAGGACTGCTCTGTCACTTTTTAAAATATGTCAGTTTTGATGCTTTGGGCACTTCTTTCTTTGTCCTGTTCTCTACCTCCTTATCATATACTCAAGGGGAAATGATTCCTATTCAAGGTTCAGATGGAACTGCCAAGGCAAGGGAGGACCTGATAACTGGGCCACTGTATACATAGAATAAAACCATATAATGATAGTCCTCCTTCATGTGCAAGCTCACTACAGGGTATGATGTCTGCCAGAACATATTTGCATAAAGGGCTATTACTTGAACAGTAGAAAGCAAGTGATTGTTAAATTGTTAGGCATTTCCTCTGAAATCAAAACTACAAAAACAAACGAATAAACAAAAACATAAGAATACAGAATTACAGTGTAATTGCTGAAATCCTACATTTCCTGGAAGCATGATTTTAGGGATACATGGAAAAGATCACCTATTTTTTTTGTATCTTTTAATATTTTTAGTAGTTCTTTGAAAATTTCATACAATCCATTTTGCTTATATTCACCTCCTACTTCCCCTAATTCCTCATAGATCTGTACACACTTACCTATTACTTTAATTTCATGCCCCTCTACTTTTAAAAAATAATCTATTAGCTCCATATTTTGCTGCCTATGTACTCATGGGTGTGGAATCATCCACTGGAGAATGGTTGACTTGTAAGGGATCACACCCTTAAGGAAAATGACTCTTCTTCCCCCAGAGGCCATTAACTATCCTAAGCCCTAGGTTAAGGATAGGGCTCATGACCCCCTTCCAACTCTATTCTGGAATGCTTGATGGCTTGATTTTGTGCAGTCAACCACAGCAACTGTGAGTTTACCAGTGCCGTGGCCATGTCATTTTCAGAAGAGAAGTGCTGACATGAAGAGGAAAGGCAAAATACTTATAGTTTTAAATTATATTTCCAGAGATCCCCCAAATGCAAAAATAGAATAAATGGATGAGTATTGTAAAATCTAAGTTTCAAGTTTTAAGTGTTGGGATATGGTAACAGAGCACTGAAACAGTCTCTATGAGAGGTAAACACACACCTAGTATGTATCTCCAAGCAAATAATTTACAAGATTAACAAGTGTTTTCTCCTACCTCCCTTAAGCCATCTCACTGCAAACAATTGAACAGAAGTTAATTGATGGGTGATATCGCTCTGTATGCTGTGAATATGTTGCTTTGATTGGTTGATAAATAAAATGCTGATTGGCCAGTAGCCAGGCAGGAAGTATAGGCAGGATAAGCAGACAAGGAGAATTCTGGGAAGAGGAAGGCTGAGTCAGGAGTCACCAGCCAGACACAGAGGAAGTAAGATGTGAAGGCAGAACTGAGAAAAGATATTAAGACACATAGCTAAACATAAATAAGAATTATGTGTTAATTTATGTGTAAGAGCTAGTCATAATAAGTTTGAGCTATATTATGTATATGGCCTTACAGTACGTAAATAATATAAGCTTCTTTGTGTTTACTTGGGTCCGAGCAGCTGCAGGACCAGTGAGTGAGAGAGATTTGTCCTGACTGTGGGCCAGGTGGGACACAGGAAAACTTCAGCTACAGTTAACAATAATCTGTTTATCTCTGTGATAGCTTTAACATGATGCCAAGTATAATTTTGAACTGGAGTATTACATATGTGACTAAGATTTCTGGGGCAAATGCAGCTCAAGCCTACAGTTTTCAGTCTTAGCATGAACATGAAGGCACCAGGAAATCTTTCTGCCACCCCTTACTCTATGCTTAGTATATGAACATTTGTGAACTTTCATTATAGGGAGAAGTGACTACACATCCCAGACAGGCAACACATGATAGATACAAATAATGATTGCGCCAAAGTTCAACTTGGTGAAGAATGATTTTTTTTTTTTAGGTTACTCACAGAAGTATGAGTGAGGGGTTACCTACAAGAGCATGGCTTAGTTCAAAAGCAGTTGCATAATCAAAAAAGTATCACAGTGCTGACAATGTCTCATAAAAACTGCAATCCTGAAACTTTCTACATCACTTGCAAGCAGCATAATAGCTAGGAGAGCCTCCTCTACATAGCTTAGCTTCCTGTAGAAAGCTGTGATAAGCAGGGTTCCTTCCCTCCCAATCCGAGAGTCTGCTCATTGCTTGAACAGGACCCCTGAAATCCTGTAGGTTTCAGCTTTTCTCTATACATCAGCTTTGTTTCCTTCCTGAGTCTCATGAGCTGTCCTCATCTTTCCTGTAGGAAACATTCCCAAGAACTAAAGAGGGATCTGTAGTTAGTCAAATCTCTCTTTGATCTACCTTGTATATAAACACTTTCTACAAATCAATTCTGTTGTGGAAGGCAGGGGGCTTCTTTAAAGCACACTTTGTAATAACCTAACTTATGTGTCACCAAAGTGTAATTGATTGAGACAGAATCAAACAAGATTTGATCAAATCTGGTAGATTCAATTCTGCTTTGTTGTTGGCCTTTTAGCACACAGAAACAATCTAGGTCTGTTGCAAGGCACCAGTATAAACAGAAACCTGTTATTACTCTCTCCTATGTTCTTAACCAACTTTAGAGATCTACTCGACACCCTTATTCTTAGCATTCTTTCATTCCTTCTTTTCAAAACAATTGCTTTAACCAGAAAATTGATCTTTTGAAGACATCCATACTCCTTCCACACACCTGTCTTTCTTAGTGTAGCTCTCATTCCTCTGTCACAATCACTCCCATGATGTTGCCTCCCAAATGGTACCACAGATAGGATGGTGGAATGTATTGCTGGGTGAAGATGAAGGTCAAACATTACAAAGAAGGTTAGGCAAGTAAGCCTGATTATCTAGAAATGAAATAGCACATACAGACAGTAAGAAGGTAGTCACTATGAGAAATTTTCAGGCACACAGATATCATCAAATTCTCATGTTTTTAATATTAAGCAATAAACATTCAAGTTTTTTAGTATATGCACTGACAAACAATTGAAACCTCTTAGAATATAAAAATGCAATCAAAGCAGCAATGCTTTTGACTAGCCTAGTTCATATTATATTGCAAGTACTCATTAAATACTAAATGAAAGATAAATTCACATTCTAGTGCTTTACCATCATCTAAGGTATGAATAAAAATAAGGTGGGACATTTGGTCTTTTGTAGGTGAAAGTTTTCCTGTGCCCACCTGGCTCCTGCATCCTGGTGGTCCCACAGCTGCTCAGACCCAAATGAACACACAGAAGCTTTTATTAATTATGAACTGTATGGCCTGTTGGCTCAGGCTTCTTGCTAGTGAGATCTTACATCTTAAATTAGCCCATTTCTATAAATCTATACCTTGCCACGTGGCCTGTGGCTTACCAGTATCATTACATCTTGCTTCTCATGGCAGTAGCTGGCAGAGTCCTCTTTGCCTCTCCTTTCTCTTCCTGTCTATCTGTTTGGATTTCCTGTCTGCCTCTAAGCTGCCTGCCATAGGCCAAATGGCTTTATAATATAAGAGCTAGTTAGTAAGAGACCTGCCATAGACTATATAGTTTGTAAGTAATATAAGCCTCTGTGTGTTTAATTGGGTTTGAGCAGTTGCAGAACTAGGTGGGACACAGAAAAACTTCCAGCTACAAATGGTACCCAACAGCTTAAGTTTCCACCTGAAATGTGAGAATATATAATAAGCAATTCTATTTTTTTTTTTTTTGGTTTTTCGAGACAGGGTTTCTCTGTGTAGCTTTGTGCCTTTCCTGGAACTCACTTGGTAGCCCAGGCTGGCCTCGAACTCACAGAGATCCGCCTGGCTCTGCCTCCCGAGTGCTGGGATTAAAGGCGCGCGCCACCACCGCCCGGCAATAAGCAATTCTAAATGCATCCCAAAACAGGTTCCTGCTTCATGCCTCATGCAGGTGGCAAGATGCCACAATACGTGAGCTTGAGCTACTCTATGATGGGTTTGTGGTGTGCAGGCTTGACCTACAGCATGACACATTCCTGCTGAGTTACACAGAGGTTTCTGCAAGCCATGCAACATGGTGCATGGTAGATACAGGTTTTGCTAAAAAAAAAGAGAGAGAGAGAGAGAGAGATTTATGGGCTACATGCTGCTGGATGGAAGCATAGACCCACTGCTTCCCAAAGTTGGCAGTGAGCATGGTTCCTAGAGCTGGCTGTAAACATAGTTATGCCATGTTGGGAAGCTGAAGTGGGCAGAGAATGCTGCAGTTTAAAGCAATAGATTCACAATAAGACAGATTCAGATGGGCTAAACCTCTAAACAGTTTACAATGTATATAAAAATGCACATAGGCTTGGAAGAGAGAAAAAAGTAATATATGCAGTTATTTAAAGAAATAGTTTTAAAAAATAAAGTCTTTAAAGAGAAAGTAAAAGTAATATAAAAATAAGCCATGTAAAGATGGATATCACACAGAGAATCTGGATTGTGTTGTCTCTAGGATTTTTAACTGCAGAGAGACATTTGATTGTAAAAACTACTGAGATAAAGCAAGATGTATATTTTAAAGGTATCTTGATTTCAAAATGTATGTCTAAGGATACATTGCTTTGGAAAAGAGGTTCTGCTTTTGTTTCCACAGAAGATGAGAACCTGTGGATTGCTTCTAGGCTAATATAGTTTGATCAACCAAGAGCCCCTGAAAGGTCTCCAATGAAACCATGGCCCAGATCATCCAACATCCAAAGTCAACTTCAAGACAACTGGCTCAGAGAATACAACCTCACAGACTACTCCAGTCAGGACTTGTCGATAATCCTAAAATTTTCTTTGTATTCCCATAAGAATACAGCGCCCTTTATCAGCAGGAAGTAGCCTAGAAAACTATGCCCATATTCCCCAAAAGTGGATTATGGATGTATGTCTTTGTTTATATTGTTGATTACAAATTGTTATTGGTCATAGTCAATATCTTTCTAAAAGAAGAAAGGGGGATATGATATAGATATATAGGATACAGATATGATAGAATAAAAGGGTGGATTGTTGAACCTACTTTCAAAGAGCAACAACTTGTTTGAAATTTTTTATATTGCTATGGATTTTAGTTTATTGATACAAATTTACAGTTAATTTTGTTATACTGTATATAGTTCTACTCTTGTTTAAAGTATTATGTGTATACAACTCATTTAAAATTGTAATGTATCATTAAGAAATACAGATTAATAGTCAATTATCTATGACAGTCAAACTTATAGTCATGTTAGTTTAGTTTTCTAGGTATACATAGATATATTTAAGACAGATAGGTAATCTTCAAACACTTCAAAGACCTACAGAATATGGCATTTAAAATGTTTTAAAAACTTAGACTTTCTGGACAGTGAGACAGATCTGCTCCTGGCAGCATCAATTTACTTTAGAGAGGAGGATGGGCATCAAAGACACTCCATATGGAGTTTATCTTCTTCTTGGCAAAAATAGCCATTTGGGCAAGAAACTGTTCTTGCCTGGACTGCTTGACAATATGTTCTATAAACCAGACATGCAGGACCCATAGGAAGGTGACCACTGAAGTTTGCAAGGCAAAATGGTCCTTCATGTTCCTGCTTCACAGAATAAACAGTCAGACATTCTACAGAGAGAAGTAGCTGAGAGATTCTAAGCCTATATGGCTGAAGATGGATGCCCCAAAGTTACAAAGGAAGTTTGGATGACTGTCCAGGAAGGCAGCTGTCTCTGTCATTCTAGATTTTTTGGAAGATGCTTACAATGCTCTTCCTGTTTACTTAGGTAATATTATATCCTTCTAAGGTCTTTGATGTAGTTGAAGACTAGATAGTTATTTTCTTTGGTTATGATAAAAGATAAATTAGATATAAAACTTAAGACTCAAAAATATAAAATAGAAAGAATATTTTCCTTAATTTTGCCAAGTACAAATAGACTAGTTATTATACCTGTAATTCTTGCTTGATAACTGTTTGTTATATGTAATTTTACTATGTTAAAGTTAAAATCTTCCTTTTTGTTTAGACAGAAAAGGGAAAGTGCTGTGGAATGTTCTGTATGCTGTGTATGTGTTGCTCTGATTGGTTGATAAATAAAACACTGATTGGCCAGTAGCAAGGCAGGAAGTATAGGTGGGACAAGCAGAGAGGAGAATTCTGGGAAGTGGAAGGCTGAGTCAGCAGATGCCATCCTGCCATCCAGGGAGCAGTATGTAACAGCACATAGATAAAGCCACGGAAGACGTGGTAACATATAGATTAACAGAAATGGGCTGAGTTTAAATGTAAGAGCTAATCAATGGTAGGCCTGAGCTAATGGCCAAGCAGTTTTAATTGATATAAGCTTCTGAGTGATTATTTTATAAGCATCTGCAGGGTCCATGGGGCTGGGCAGGACCGGAGAAAACATCAGCTACAGTCTTTGATGTCCCTGAAGTGGCCACATGACACATAAAATGAATAATGACCTCTTCTATAAATTTTTCACATCCTGCCTACAGTAAATCCGTATTACATACAATCTTTTCTCCAGTGTGAGGTCATCAAGATGGCCTAGCCTCTGTAGAAAGTGAATGTTCTATAAATAATCCCTAACTCAAAGTCATAGATGTCTCAATGTGTATAACAATGGTGGCTTCAATATTATTGCTCAATTCTTGTTTGATTAAAGATACTGTCAGATATTCCATAATCCCTAAGGGTCTAGAACAACATTATTTTCTATTACTCTGTAGAAAATTGATGGAACTCCAGTTACTATACTGAATCACTCATATTTAGCTGACTCTACTAGGAGAATGTACAACACAGAGGAAAGAACCATTTTCTTGAATAACATGCCAGCCATTCTTTCTACGGCTTTGAGAATTTTCAATAGTTCTTTACTTTTACAAAGATGATAGAAGATTCTGTGATTCCTTGGTTTGATTGTAACATTATCAGGGAGCAGTGTACTAGAGGGCTGTGCATGGAGACAGAGAAAGCAAAGAGGTATCTCTCAGGTGTTCAACACAACATTATTACTTTTCAGGAAAGACACTCACCATGAAGAATCATTGGAAACAAGGCAGCTCCTTGTTATCCTGTCAACAAACTTACCCAAGTAAGGAATTTTCTGAGCCAGGAAAAGATTTTAGCTCTGTGAATCTCCTGTGGCACACAGGGAAGGCATTCCTAATGCTCTACAAGACACTTGCGTGGACCCCGGAGTTAGCTTCTATGTCTCACACACAATGTGAGCTAAGTCCCTGAAGCTGCTGTCATTTAGCTATAGCTGCATTTTTTTCTTTCTTTCTTTTTTTTAAAGATTTATTTATTTATTATGTATACAGTGTTCTGTTTGTATGTATGTCTGCACATCAGAAGAGGGCACCAGATCTCATTATAAATGATTGTGAGCCACCATGTGGTTGCTGGGAATTGAACGTGGTACCTCTGTAAGGGCAGTCAGTGCTCTTAACCTCTGAGCCATCTCTCCACCCTGCTGCTTTTTCAAGAGAGCAGGTGCCATGCCCATCCCCAGCAGCATTGACTTCAGGAAGTAGGCCAAGCAAGCCACCTGAAAAGCTGGAAACCCTGATGAGAAAAACTCAGAAATGCTGGCAAAAAAACTGTGGAGAAAGGTGCTGTGGCAGGTCATGCTCCTTACATGATTTCCCCAGAAACCCTATCCTTGAGTGCAGCCTGTTTTCCAGTGTTTTTTTTTTCTTTTGTGTGTGTGTGTGTGTGTGTGTGTGTGTGTGTGTGTGTGTGTGTGATGAGCATGGCTTTCTGGGAACTGTCCAGCCTGTTTTCTACCATCGTATCCAGATGTCATTACACCAAGCTCACAACTGCAACATTGGAATCCCAACTTGATGAGCCCCAAGTGCGAGTTTCTGATGGCTATGCCACCATTGTGGTATGTGGTATGCCAGGAAGCCAAATGTAAAGTATATGGGACTTTTCATCTTATTTAAAAGCTGTTTCATGTTATGTGTTATAAACTTGCATCTAAAAAGAAAGCACAAATCACATGAAGCCAGATTGGAAGGCCATTCAGTGCTGCACTGCCCTGAATCCTCCAGCCCAAAACAACTTCTAGCATCAGGACTTTCTAAGAAGAGGGACTAGCTCTTAAAGCCTCACAGCTGAGATCTTCCACTCCAATTCCTGTGCTCCAGAGTCAATATGTAAGTCTATACAAGAATATTGCATCAGAACCCTGTAGCCAGAAGTTTTCCTATGTCCCACAGCCACTCAGTCCCAACTAAACACACAGAGGCTTATATTAATTACAAACTGTTTGGCCTATAGCTCAAGATTATCATTAACTAGCTCTTACAACTTAATTCAACCCATTTCTATTAATCTATGTTTTGCCATGTGGCTTCGTGGCTTGTCTGTGTTCCATTAAATCTTGTCTCCCCCACCAGTGCTCAGCGTCTCCCCTGCTCCACTTTCTTCTTGTCTCTCTGCTTGGATTCACCACCTTGCTCTTCTCTGCCTTGTCATAGGCCAATGCAGCTTCTTCATTAACCAATGGTAGCAACACATATTCACAGTGTACAGAAAAACTATTCCACAGCAGACCACTGCAGATCCCAAACAGCTACAGAAATTATACAGTTATACAGGTTCAAGATCCATGCATCCAACTAGCTTTGGAGAGAAAATACCTTGGGGAAATCAAATCTGAACTAAATGTGTGTTGACTTTCATTCTTATCATTTCCCCCGAACATTAAAGAATAACAATTGCTTTTAAAATATTTACATTTATCAGTTATTACAGATAATTCAGACAACATGAATGGACATAGCAAGATATACAAATATTGTACTATGTTTTATTTTTAAAATCCAACCCTTCAGTGCAGTGGATATCGTTTTGTATAAATAAAACACTGATTGGTCAGTGACCAGACAGGAAGTATAGGTGGGACAAGGAGAGAGGAGAATTCTGAGAAGTGGAAGGCTGAGTGGGAGAGACACTGCCAGCCGCTGCCATGACAAGCAGCATGTGAAGATGCCAGTAAGCCACGAGCCACGTGGCAAGGTATAGATTTATAGAAATGGATTAATTTAAGATATAAGAACAGTTATCAAGAAGCCTGCCATGGCTTTTGTTTGTAAGCAATATAAGTCTCTGTGTTTACTTGGTTGGGTCTGAGTGGCTGTGGGACTGGCGGGTGACAGAGATTTGTCCTGACTGTGGGCCAGGCAGGAAAACTCTAGCTACACTTCAGTTTTCCATAAAGTATCTAAAATGTTCTACTGAACACTTGATAAAGAAAAGCCAGACAAAATAAATTAGAAATAAGGTACTGTGTTTTTTATACTTATCACTGCATCATATAGCGTTTTATCAACATATTTACAAACTCATAGAGCTTTTTCCTATTCTGCATTATCCTTTTACATACTTCATCCATGTGCAATTTTATGTAAAATACTTGAGCATCTGAAGATGTGGTATTCTTTGGGGTCTTGTAAACAAACTCTGTGGATGTATAGAGGCAGTCATATTCAATGTACAGTCAGTTGTTGGGACTGGGTGAGGTCACAAAAGACCCAGGGTCACCTTTGGCTCTATGCTTGACTCTGGTGGTAAGAGCCTATTTTCTTCCTTCTTAAATTGTAACTCTTGCATGTAGCTGTGTCAGTACACTGGGTTCATAACAGTTAAAATAGATTTGCTTTATCATACATTTATCCCTTACTACTCCATTCCAAAACTTATTAACTGAGTTATTTTTTTGTGGTTTTTGTTTTATTTTTTGAAAGAAAGTCCTATGCATAACCCAGGCAGGCAGGAAATTTCCACCTTCTTGTAGATGTCTTCTGTGTGCTGAAATCACAGGCATGTGCCACCAGGCCTGGATCAACAATCACCTCCTTGAATATATGAGTGTGAACTATGTAGGAATGTCTAAAGTGAATCTGTCTGTGATTTAAAGGTTATTTTCACAAATAAACAGAATGAATATTAAATGATTTGACAGAAAAAATTCAAATTATTGTTCCTTGAATATTAAGTGACTTGATAGAAAAATTTCAAATTATGGTTCTTTGATTTATCAAAAGAAAATGTAAAAGTTAGCTTAGCTTTTTATTTAAAACTTATTATGGAGTGAAAAAAAGCATTTATTGCATTGTTTACCTGTGTTTTTAATAATAATTGTTATCTTAAAAGATCACTGAATATAATATGGGCTGGATAGATGGCTCAGCCATTACAGTCTAGGCTCATAAAGGAATCATCAAAGATCACTGAGCATAATTCATGAAAAGAGGGAAGAAGTTAAATTGACTTATGTTGATCTGGAATACACTGGAAAACTTGCTTAGTGTAACTTAATTATTAAAAATATCATTAGACCAAAAAAAATCTTTTAAAACTCACACTGCAAATTACTCATTCAGCATTACTAAAAGAGGAGTCCTGTCATACCATGGGCTGCTGTTGACAACCAACAATACTCAGATTTGCCACCCATTGCCCCCAGGCTCTGCTAGCTCTGTTCTGGCTAGGAGTACATTGTCCAAAGAAATCGTCTCTCTAAATCTAGCTCACTTGCTTGAAATATATAAACACTATTCATCATGTGGAAATGGAAGCACTTAGGGGATATGTTCCTTATATTGAATCTCTGAAAAGAAAATGGTTGGTAAAACACAGTTATATTCTCCTTTTATCTTAAATTCCTTGTGGAGTAATGTTAGAAACAGAATATGCAAGTCTGACAGCCTCCTTCATTTGAGTACTCAGCTTGTGGTGTGGTGTGGAAGTTTAGGGAATGTTTTGCTTATAGGACCTGGGTGTCTCAAATAGGTCTTTCCATAGGTGGAACTTAAGGGTGATATCTGCTTCTGTATTAGGTCTGAGGTCTCAGCTTTTATCTGTCTCTATGATGTACCAAGCCACAAGTACCCATTGTTGTTGACCCACACATTTCAGACACCATGTTTCCTATACCATTATAAGAACTATAAACTCTCATGAACTATAGTCTAAAATAAACTTCTCCCCTCCTTTATGTTGTTTCTATAAGATATTCTTTTACTGACGTGAGGAAGATGATTTCTACAAGTAACAAGAAAATACAAGTCATAAATTTCTATTAAAAAAGGGGGAAAATCTAAAAGAAAGATGTTTTTAAAAAAGGAAGAAAAATAAAAATGATGATATTTAGTTAGCCATTCAACAGATATTGAAAGTCAAATACTTAATGTTAGATTTTTGTTACTGTGGAAAAATATTAGTTTATCAACTAACAGGAAGAAAAAAGTCACAGCCTCAGATGGTCCGTAGTTACTTGGTCAAGTTGCTTTGGGCCTATAGCAGCATAGAGCATCATATGAGACTATGCCTTCAGCACAGGGTTCTATGGAAGATGTTTAAGATATAATCTCAACACATGTAAAAATTTCCTAGGCTAGAAGAGATAAAGCATGTAGCACGAATCTTAAAAGGTCTTCTTAATAAAATCAAACCTGAGGCCATTTATTTGGGTAAACACTGGAAGATCAGAGAGACGGAACAAGCCACAGCTAACCTCACCTGGCCAACTTCTCAGCTGGTCTTGTTTCCTCAGACTGGAAGCCTCTGTGTTCTCACATCTGAATGGCTCTCAGCTGAACTGTGCTGCTTGAAGCCTGAATGCTTAACCAGCTAAAAGCTTAACCAGCCAAAATGCTTCTAGTTCCTGGTCCTCACGCCTTATATACCTTTCTGCCTTCTACCATCACTTTCTGGGATTAAAAGCGTGAGTCACCATACTTGGCTGTATCCAGTGTGGCCATAAACTCACAGAGATCCAGAGGGATTTCTGCCTCTGGAATGCTAGGATTAAAGGTGTGAGTGCCACCATTTTCTAGCCTTTGTATCTAGTAGATGTTCTGTCTCTGACTCCAGATAAGTTTATTAGGGTACACAATATTTTGGGGAACACAATACCACCACAAAAGCATATATTTTCCTCACAAATTTCATAATCTAGCTGAAGAAGAAAGCATAGAAAGAGAATTGTGAAGGAACATGGCCATTGGAATGGTGGATGAGTGATGTGGATCCACGTCCATGGGAAGAGTTATTATATAAAATAGAACCTGGAAAAAAATCAAAACGTAAGTTACTAGAGAAGCCTACCCTGCATATATAGCCCCTAGCAACCTTTACCTCCTTTAAAAAAAGTCAAGCCTACCTTACCAGCCACAATGAGCCAAGGGAGAAAGGTAAATAATGAGTTATGTTTAGAAAATCACAGGTTACATCTTGGGAGGGGGGGTTGCATTGCAGGTGGGGACTGGGAGTAGCAAGGAGCTGAAAGAACAAGGAAGAGAAAAGGAGCTCCCTATGGTTGTTGACCTAGAGGACCTCATCCTGATGACTCAGTGAAAAGGTGGGTAGGTTCAGTATGGAATCATTGAGGAGGATAGCTATGAAGATATAAAGAGAGGGTCTCAGCATTGCAGCCATTACTTTACTACATAAGAGGTACAGGTTAAGCTGGCAATGGATAGAGATGAAGGGAAGAACACACACACACACACACACACACACACACACACACACACACACACAAACAACAACAAAAAACAACAACAAAAAAAAACCCACAAAGCATCTTTAAAAAAATCACGGAACAAACTTCCACTAGGTGATTGTTGCATTATAGAAACCAAATGTGATTTTCTAACTTGTGGCCTCAAATGATGAATAGATCCACTCCCTGCTTAGAACCTGGACATAGTTTTGAAGTGATTTTGGGTGAAAGAAGGAGACAGCAGGCATACATGTCCTCTTGCACTAGGATTCATTCTTTACCAGCACAGAAAAGCCAAAGATGTGGCACCCCTGAGTTCCCTAGCCCAGATGAGCTCCTCCTCCAGAGAATATTAGGTTCTGCCAGCAATACTAGGGCCCCAGTTCACAAAATCCAGGATAGCATGGTAACCCTATACAGGGTGATGGTTAACATAGGAGATTTAAGTTTCATCCATAGCTACCTACATAATAGACAGAGAATGAACTGCTCAGTATACCATCAAAATCATGTCACACCAAGAATTAAGGAATTCACAGCTTGAGGAAATAAGTCAATAAACCAATGCTAAGGATGACAGTAACCTAATGCTCCAAGTGTCTGGCAAAAATTTGAAACTTGCCATCTTAAAATGTGATACTAATCACACATGGGCTAGAGAGGTTGTTCAGTGGTTAAGGCTTATTCCTGTCTTGCAGACAAATTGGGTTAGGTTCTCAGAACCTGTATTGGATGCTCAAAACTGTCTGTAACTCTAGTTCCCAGAGATCCAATGCCCTCTGGCCTCTGTGTGTACCTTCATGCACGTGGTACATATAAACTCATACATACACACATATACATACATAATAAAAATAACAAATCTTTAAAAAATATCCTACATTAAAACAAATGAAAATTTTGGTAAAGAAACTATTGTAAGAATTACATGGGAGTTATAAAGCAAAATAAAATATAAAAAAATAGATAAATAAATGTTAAATACTTGCTACATGGAGCAAGCAAAATAATGAAATGGTACACTGCATAATTAGTGAAGGTGAGGAAACAAAGAATGAGAAATAATCTTTAGAGACCTAGGTGACAACAGTAAAACTTTGTCTGTAGCTAGAGTTTTCCTGCCTGGCCCACAGTCAGGACAAATCTCTCTCACCTGCCAGTCCCACAGCTGTAGCTAGAGTTTTCCTGCCTGGCCCACAGTCAGGACAAATCTCTGTCACCTGCCAGTCCCACAGCCACTCAGACCCAAACAAGTAAACACAGAGACTTATATTGCTTTCAAACTGTATGGCCGTGGCAGGCTTCTTGCTAACTGTTCTTATAGCTTAAATTAATCCATTTCTATAAATTTATACCTTGCCACGTGGCTCGTGGCTTACCGGCATCTTCATATGCTGTTTCTCATCATGGTGGCTGGCAGTGACTCTGACTCAGCCTTCCACTTCCCAGCTTTATTCTCCTCCTTGTCCCGCCTATACTTCCTGCCTGGCCACTGGCCAATCAGTGATTTATTTACTGACCAATCAGCAACACACTTGACATACAGACCATCCCACAGCTCTTGTCATTTCATATAAACAGAATTCCAGAAATAGAAAAAAAAGTACTTGGAGCTGAAAGTGTATTTGAAGAAATAATAGTTAAAAACTTCTCCAGAGAAAGACACAAAGCTACATATACAAGAAGCTAAAAAAAAATTCTATGTAGAATAAAATCAAGGGAGATATGCTAAAATGTATCATAATTTAACATTTTAAACCTAAAAATGGTCATCAAGATGACTCAGCAGGTAAAAATAAGCCTAGTGACCTAAATTTATCCCCTGGAACACAAGTCAGGGGGAAAGAGAGAACCAGTGCCAGAAAGTTGTTCTTTGACACCCATAAATTCATGTGGTCCACATAAGCATACACACACACACACACACACACACACACACACACACACACACACACACTAAAACTAAAACTAAAACTAAAACTAAAACTAAAATCAATGGATAAAGGAAATGAATGACACATTATCCACACAGGGTACCAATTAGAACAATAATGGATTTCACATCTGAAACCAAAAAAATATGCAATTTTGTGTTTGAAGAAAACAATTATCAGCTGCTACTTTTTATGACAAACTGTTTTGGGCAATGAAGAGAAAATAAAACATTCCTAAATAAGTAAGAAAAAAAAATAGTGTTCCTTGCTCTGGAGGAAATGCTTCTAACATGAAAGATATAATAAAAGAAACAGTCTTATAACATTAGAAAGAATGAACAATGAAAATATGAGAAATAGAACTACAAATATTAAAGTGCTCTTTTCCTCATAAGTTTTATGAAACTTATTTGATAATTGCAATGAACTTCATAGAAACATCTCATAGTCAAGACAGTGATGTATAAAGAAGAGTTGTCAAAGAAACATCCTCGGCGTGAGTTACTAGAATACTAAAGCTAGTAAACTGGCCACATATCTAGATAGTTAACTAGAGCAAGCAATATTAAAACTAGAGAATAGTGTAATACACAGTATTTTAACCAAGTTATAGAGATTTCTTCAAAAATCCAGTAAGGACCTAGTAGGACGACAAGAAAAATTAAGCAGAGAAAAAAGCAATCTACAAAACCAAAGACTAGAATGACAGACCACATACAACCTCTCTACCCATCCAGATTCTGTGCATCCTTCTCCGTGAGTCTATTTGATCCTCCCCTCCAAGTACCTTGCAGAAACTTCCAGCTCTAATCTGGGTCCTAGGGTCCCACATCCCATGTTCCAACCTACTCTGGACATCCCTGCCTATACCACACACAAACTCTAGCCTTCTTTCAAAATTCACTCTGTCTGCCACTGACCCACAGGCCCCTCCCACACCATGTCCAACTTCTCTGCCATGTTAAATCTATCCCCACACTCTAAGCTTCAATCAAGACCCATATCTTGCATACCAGTCCAGTCCCCTCTACCTACCTGACTTCATTCTACCTAAGTTATTCTCAACCTCTAGGCCACATCTACACATCTTTTCTACCCCAACCTGCTCTGCTCATATCAGATACAAAACTAACAAAAGAAGTCCACATACCTAGATTTTATAAAAATTAAAGTAAATACACACAAACAATTTGAAAGATGAAGCATGTTTGTATTTCCACTCTAAAACCTACCACTCTCCTAGAAATTTCTGCCAGGGCTGGAGAGATAGCTTAGCAACAATTAAGAGCACTAACTGCTCTTCCAGAGGACCTTGGTTCAACTCCAAGCACCCACATAGTAGCTCACAACTGTCTGTAAACTTGTTCCAGAGGACCGGATAACCTCACAAAACATACATACAGGCAATTTATCAGTATACATGAAATAAAAATAAATTTATAAAACAGAAAAAAAATGAGAATTACCAATGATTGCCAATGAGAATTACCTCTAGATGAATACCAGGACATAGAATTTAAAATAATTACTACAATCTCTCATCCAACAATTCAAAGTATTTAAAGAAGACAAAAAGAAACAGCTCAATGAAATTAAGGAAAAAGAGCTTAAGGAGAATAAAAACCTGAATGACAACCAATAAAACAAAAACTTATGGCTGATAAAAACAACTCAGTATTTAAAAATGGAATTCAATGAAGAGCTAGGAACACTGAAGATGACCCAAGCTGAAATGAAGATGGAAGCGAAAAATATGATAACTGAACTAGGAAACTCAAAGGAAAGCCTTACAAATAGAATGAATCAAGCAGAAGATAGAGTATCAGAACTGGAAGATGAGTAGAGTATCTAGACCAAATAAGCAAGGAACATGAAAAATCCAAAAAGAAAAAAAGAAATACAAGTTACATACAGAGGAAAACCCAGCATAAGTAAGGGTGATATCTCAATGGAAACTTTGAAAGCCAGAAGAGCCTGGAACAATGAAGTCTAAACTCTGATAGATCACAAGGACCAACTTAGACTAATATGCTCAGCAAAATTATCTGCAATAGCTGAAGGAGAAAGACAAACTTTCTGTAACATAGTCTAAAAAAAAATTACATCCAATAAACCAAACCTAAAGAAAATACAGAAAACAGTATTTCAGGCTTAAGTGAGGAAAGAACATAACCAACATAACCAAGAGACCAAATTTAAAAAAAAAAAAAAGCCAATGTTGTAATGCAAGCCTTTAATTCCAACAGAGGCAGACAGATATCTGTGAGTTCCAGGCCAGCCTGGACTACAAAGTGAGTTCCAGGACAACCAGAGCTGTTACACAGAGAAAGCCTGTCTTGGGGGGAAGAAAAGCACAAGGGACTAATTACTAAAACACAAAGTATCACAAGAACACAAATAACACCACCAAATATCAACAGCACAATGACTGCAATTAGCACAAACATTTCAATAATAACTTTAAATAACAAAGGTGTCAATTCTCCAATCAAAAGACAAAATTCGACTGAATGGATTAAGAAATAACATTCATCTAGACAGAAGATAAACAAAGAAATATCATGCATCAAATGGACTTAATGGATGTTTACAGAATGTTTCACATAATCACCAAAGAATATACATTCTACTCAGCAATACATGGATGCTTCTCTAAAATCAACTACATTGTGTAACACAAAAGAAATTTTACAAATTCAAAATAATTGAAAAACTTCACTATATCCTATTTGACAATAATGCAATCCAACTTAAAATTGACAGTAGACACATCTCTAGTAAATACACAAACTCAGGAATATGAAGCAAGTCACTACCGAATGAAGAAAATAAAAATACAATACAACAAAACCTCTAGGACACATTCAAAGTGGTCCAACGAGGGAAATTCATAGCTCTAAGAACCTAAGCTAAAAAAAACCAAAACACAACAACAACAACAAAAAAAACAGAGCACAAATAAATGACTTAATGGTACAACTAAAAATTTTGAATAACAAGATAAAACTGAATAGAAACCAAAAAATAATTGGTGGTGGCGAAAAATAATAACAATCAGAACATATATTAATGAAATAGAAACAAAGAAAACAATACAAAGAATCAATGAATCTAAGGGCTGGTTCTTTGAGAAGATAAATAAGGTTGACAGACCCTTGGCCTAACTAACCAAAAGAAAGAAAGAGGACCCAAATTGACAGAATCAGAAATGAACAAGGGAACATTAAAACAGACAACAAACAAGATCTTAAGATGTGAGTACATATCCTGGAGTAACCGCAGAAACCAAGAAAATTAAAAGGGACCATTGCCAGGCAGGGGAACAATAAAGAGGGGAATATGATTAGAGAAATGAAATGTGGAAAAAAGAGAGAGCTCCAATTAGAGGGGGAAGTAAATACAGAAGAAAAAAGGAGGAGGGTATAACATGACATGACATAAGGTCTCATACTATGAACTATCTACCTAAAAATACCCATAATACACATAACTCTGTATATAAATATATAGTTTGAATGAAATTTTCACATCTGGGTTGACACTGCTTCCTCCAAGAGCATTAACAAAATATCAACATGAGGCATGAAAAACCTTGTTTTGAGCTGTTGGTCAGTGTTTTCCAAAAGAGTCTCAAAACATTACAAGCTAGTGCTACTGCCATCAGTTGCCCCCAGAGATAGAAGGTAAGTCCCTATTGCTGGAGACACCAGGGACTTCAGAAACAGGGCCAAGTGGACCCTGAGGTTAGAATGACCTGAAAGTTTCCTCCCTGAAGACCAGCTTCCAAGGCACCAGAAGACACCATGCAAGCTTCCAAAGGAAGAAAGCAACCAATAGTCCTGCCCAGCTATATCTATGAACCACAAAAACAGCCAGAATGGCCCAAACAATACAGTAGTGTATACATATCTTTGCAGTAACCAATAACTATTTAATTGGACTTAAGAATCACATAACAAGAGGAAAATCATGCCTGGCACTGGAAATCTAGCCAACTCCCAGGGCTAGTGAAGCTATCAATTTTGGAGGAGAATCTACAACTATAATTTTACTAAACTAGCATAATCCCTAACTGCATTCCAAATATTTGCCTTTATAAATACTGAAAACTATAGTTCTTTGCTGTGGGATGGTCTGTATGTCAAGTGTGTTGCTGATTGGTCAGTAAATAAATCATTGATTGGCCATTGGCTAGGCAGGAAGTATAGGCGGGACAAGGAAAAGAATTCTGGGAAGTGGAAGGAGGAGAGAGAGACATTGCCAGCCGCCATCAGGACAAGGAAGATGTAAAGTACCGGTAAGCCACAAGCCATGTGGCAAAGTAAAGATTAATAGAAATGGGCTAAATATAAGAGTAAGAGCTAGACAATGACAGGCCTGAGCTAATGGCCAAGCAGTTTAAATAATATAAGAGTTTATATGTTTATTTTATAAATGGGCTCTGGGACTGGCGGGACTTGGTGGCGGGAGCTGGAGAAAAATTCTCCAGCTACAAATGGCGTCCAACGTGGTGGCAAGAGTTTCCACCTAAAAACTTAGAAAAAAGATTCTAAAACGGAACTAAAAACAGCTTCCTAATTGTCTCTCTCAAATAAGCGGCAGCTGCTGGTTTGAGCTACTGGCGGGCTCCTAGCGTGCGCTCTGGACCTGCATAAGATACAGCGCCCCCCTCCAGCAGGAAGTATTAAGAGAAGCTACACCCAAATTCCCAAATATACCAAGCTGGCTTTAGAGATGGAATTGGCTCACTCCCCCTCTAAACCCAGACATATTGCTCAAAAAAAAAAAAAAATGGTTAAGAGATTCTTATGTCCCAAATCAGAAGAGCCCTCTGGTGTGGGACAGACAAAAACCAATATTTTTATTTAAAGCAGGTTGATTATAAATACAATCTCTTTCTAAAGAAAAAAAGGGGATAGTTTAGATATGATAGGATGAAAGGGTAGATTAATGAACCTACTTTGAAAGAGTAACAACTTGTTTAAAATGTTTTACATTGCTATAGATTTTAGTTTATTGATACAAATTTAAACTTAATTTTGTTATACTGTATATATATTTCTATTCTTGTTTGAGGTATTATGTTTATGTAACTCATTTAAAATTATAATGGATAATTAAAAAATAGATTAATAATTAATCATCTATGATAATCATATTTATAGCCATGTTAGTTAAGTCTTCTAGGTATACATAGTTATATTTCAGATAGATAGGTAGTCTTCAAACACTTCAAAGACCTACAAAATATGGCATTTAAAATGTTTTAAAAATTTAGACTTTCTGGACAATGAGACATGTCTGCTCCTGACAGCACCGATTTACTTCAGAGAGGAGGATGGGCATCGAAGACACTCCATACGGAGTTTATCTTCACCTTGACAAAAATAGCCATTTGGGCAAAAAACTGTTCTTGCCTGGACTGCCTGATCAACTGGACATGCAGGACCCATACAAAGATGACCACTGAACTTTGCTTGACAAAATGGTCCTTCAGGTTCCTGCTTTGCAGAGAAAACTGCCAGACATTCTACAGGACACAGAGAAAAATGAATAAGAGACTCTAGGCCTGTGGGCTAAAGACAGATGCCCCAACTTTACAAGAGAACTTTGAATGACTGTCCAGGCTGCCAGCTGTCTCTGTCTACCCTACAAGACTCCTAAAAGTTGCTTATATCCTTCTCCATTTCTCAGGTAATAATATATCCTTCTGAGGTCTTTGATGTGGTCAAAGACTAGATACTTACAATTTTCCTTAGTTATAATAAAAGATAAGTTAGATATAAAACCTTAAACTTACAAATAGAAGATAGATAGGATCTCTTCTTTAATATTGTAACTGTAATTCTTACTTGATAATTGTTTTGTTATATATAATTTTACTATGTTAAAGTTAAAACCTTCCTTTTTAAGAAAAGAAAAGGGGAAATGCTGTGGGATGGTCTGTATGTCAAGTGTGTTGCTGATTGGTCAGTAAATAAATCACTGATTGGCCATTGGCTAGGCAGGAAGTATAGGCGGGACAAGGAAAAGAATTCTGGGAAGTGGAAGGAGGAGAGAGAGACACTGCCAGCCGCCATCAGGACAAGGAAGATGTAAAGTACCGGTAAGCCACAAGCCATGTGGCAAAGTAAAGATTAATAGAAATGGGCTAAATATAAGAGTAAGAGCTAGACAATGACAGGCCTGAGCTAATGGCCAAGCAGTTTAAATAATATAAGAGTTTATATGTTTATTTTATAAATGGGCTCTGGGACTGGCGGGACTTGGTGGCGGGAGCTGGAGAAAAATTCTCCAGCTACAGTTCTTAACTCTCGTTAAGGAAACATTTCTTTGCAAAAGGTAAAGACCTTTACAGAAAACCACAACAAATAAAAATGCAAAGTTGTGGAACCCAGTTTCAAAAGATACAGCTACAAGAAAATTCTCACACCTAGAGCTCAGGGTTCATTGTAGAAGAATGGAAAGTTTGTAAGAATCACAGCAACAGAGTGTTTGCCTTGAGATTGTGTCTCCTAGGAATGATAGGAGTTACACCCATGAAGTCTCACCAACATGATCCAAACATGATCAGAAAAAGACAATAATAGACATGCCAAAGAGGATGGTGAACATAGCATGAGAGCTCAGTCCTCCTCAAAGAACTATAAGCAACCAAGGGATAATGAGAGCTAGAGAAATGGTCTTCCCAGGGAAGACCACACCAATTGGTTATCCAGTACCCAATAATCAGCCCTCAAAATATACATACAAGTAACATGTATACATATATATGTGTGTGTGTGTGTGTGTGTGTGTGTGTTTCAGTGTATGTGTATTTGTGTGCACATAGACATGTATGTATATAAAAACAATTTAAGAAAAAAAAGTAGCCATGAATTTGAAAGAGAGCAAGAAGAGGTATATTATAGGGTTGGATGGAGTACACGGAACAGGGAAATGATGTAATTATATTATTATGTCAAAATTATAAGAAATAATATTTTAAAAAGAACATAATGGCATATTCAACTACTAAAATAACAACAATCTTTTAAACATATATGGTGCAATATAACAAAAGACAAAGATTACAAGAGTAGATTAAAGTATAAACATTCGTTAAAAATTAAATGTTCCTCAAAAGAAATAACAAAAACTTCAGAGCAAGAAAATTATGAAATGATCAATTTAATAGGAACATTATAAAGGCTGCATCAACCATGCTAATTATGTGAAGATAAAACTCACAGAGTTGAAAGCAGAAATCAGGAAATGCACAACACAAAACTTCTCAGTCAGCAACTGACAGAAGAATCAAGTAGAAAGTCAGCATATTATATGAAGAAGCTGAAATGCTAGATGATACCAAAATGAAATGTTTTGTTTTATAAAGACAAAATCTTGTGGTTGATAGAAAGGTCTGGGTCTGAGGAGCAGACAGAAGTCACATGTTCTCTTTAGATCCCCTGGAGAGAAAGAAAGCTACATCAGAAGAAGTGCTACACCACCTTCACAGTGCTAAGGAAATCCAGGGTAAATGCCACCACACCTTGGGAGCTAAATTTAAAAGAAAACTTTACTCACAATGAGACTGGCCTCCAGGCCAATGACTCTTCTTCAGATCAATCAGTGAGACAGAAGAAGCACAAATGGCCTGGAGCCTGCCTCCACTTGAGTCCTCCCATCCTCTCCCATGCTTACTGAAGCTCTTTCCAATGTGTTGACTACTACCTACACTCATGATCATCTCCTTTATTTGGATCCCAACTTGCTTTACTTTTTTTTTTTTTGTAACTTCCAAATTTTATGCCAAACTCCTAGCACTAGAATTTTACTTGACAATTTGAACTTAAAACTTTTACACCATTAATTTAGCACTTAACAAAAGTAAGCCTGCCATTTGAATTGCATGATTGCATGATACTGAATTTTGAATGACAATTACAGTTTGAAATAAACAGCTTTTAAATTCATTCCAGTAAGTTTGTAAGAGTGATAGTTTGACTATCACAGACCTCTTCCCAATGGCCTGAAGATCCCAGCAGGATACCAAGTACCTACCTAGCCAGACAATGTATCCAAGTTCTTTTTACAGTGAAAGGAAAGAGAAGCACTGTCTAGACCTCAGGCTTTCCAGGGCTACATCTCACTTTCTATGCTTAGAACATTGGATTATTTTTAACTTTGAGAGAAAATAGTGATAGCAATGGAACTGAGGGAGAGATATCTTTGTATAAGGAGCTATTTGTCTTATGTCCTGCGAGAGATTCATGTTCATTTCCTTTTCACTGTATTAAAAAGCCTTCCTGTTTCTCTGCCCAAAGGCCCCCCATTCTGCTGTTAACTATCACATTTCTCCTTTCTTCTGTAGTCATCTACAAGATGCCATCCAATTTCACCTTGACTAGTACATTATCTGCATTCCAGCAGCAAGCTAACAAATAGAGATATTTGAGGAAATTGCCCAGTCTTTTTTTCCTTTTTCCTTTCCCTTCTTTTTTTTCCTCAGTGTGTGCACATATGTGACTCAACTGAATAGTATATATGATATTGTTTCTATAGGAAAAGTTACTATTACTGTACAATAATCAGGAACAATCAGGAATTACAATGATTCCTAAAGAGGCTAGGTGTGGTATTGCACACCTGCTATCCCAACACTTATGAGACTAAGACAAGAAGATTACAATGAGTTCAAGGCCAGTCTGTGCTACATATCAAGTACCAGGCCAGCCAGGGTTAAATAGCAAAGAGACTTTGTAACACACACACACACACACACACACACACACACACACACACCTTATTCACACATGCACACATCCCTTACACACACAGGCACACATACCCCTTATTCACACATATACACACACCCCTTATTCACATATACACACACATATATATCCCTTATTCACACATACAAACACACATCCCTTACACACACACACACACACACACACACACACACACACACACACACGAATAAAGTTCTTCTTTCTCCATATCCTCACCAACATTAATTGTTAACTGTTTTCTTGATAATGACCATTCTGATTGAGGTGACTTCACTATAATATGTGGTAAAGCACTAGGATATGATCGACCTTAGGAGGGATCGGAGTAGAATTCACTATAAAATAGAAATGTTACTCTGGTATAATAGAGATGATTGACTTAGGAGAGAAAGATTATTTTAGCTCATGGAATTACAGGATGAAATATGTTATCAACTAAGATACACAAAAATTTATTTGAAGTCCATTATCACTTGGCCCTGTTGCTTTGTGCCCCGGCCAGCGGGGTCTTCAATGGGGACCTAAAGGGAGGGCCGGCCAATGAGAAGGACAAGAGAAACAAAGAATAAGAGCAAGACAGGACGTCTGATCAAGCTCCAAAATTTTATTTTTCTCTCAAGGCATATATAGGTAGGCAAAGGGGGTTGCAAGCAAGAAGGGACTTAATTATGGGGGTTGCAAGCAGGAAGGGACTTAGTAATGAGGGTTGCAAGCAGGAAGGGACTTAATTATGGGCTGTTCGGCCAGTAGGAAATGTTGCTCTGAGGGTTATCTATCTACTCTTGTTTAACTGTCTAATTGCTTAACTGCAGCTTGTTCACCTGATATCTGAGAAGAGGTTCTGGTATTTGTGAGAAGAGGTTCTGGTGCTATGGAGACTTAAGCAAGGCCTAGATCTAAGAAAAGAGGAGAGAAACCCAAATATGGCAGCATGTGTGTCAAGGGTCACTTAGGCTTATGGCTCCCATCAGCTTTGATCTATGGTAGCATAATTTATCATAGTGGGAGCATAGAACAAAGGAAGCCTATTTACCTCACAGCAACTGGGAAGTTGAGATGCAGAGAGAGGAGTTGGAGTCTTCATATTCTCCTTGAAGACATGCTTTGAAGGCTTCCATCTATGAGACTACCATTTAAGTGCCCTACTTGTTGGGATTCTGCTGTGCTCCAGCTGCATGACTGCAAAGGGTCTTGTGTCATCAGTGCACGCTGGTGATTGTGTGCTATGCGCATGGTGTGGTCACGCAATCTGTGCATGCATAGCGTAGCTCCGTAAGCCCACCTGAGCATGTGCATGAGAATCCTTTAAGAGTTGGACACAGATCCCACCCTCTCTCTGTTTCCCTCACCATCTTTCTCTCTCCCTTGTTTTCTGCACATGTGTCTCCCCCAGGTCTGGTTCTTCTCCCCCCCTCTTCCTAATAAAGCTTTGATATTGGGCTTTGTCATGGTTCATAACCAGTGCCGGTAACCAGCGCCACATATCATTTTTTAAACCATCATTTGGTGCTATGACTCGGATGCCCTCCCAGCGCTCTGAGCCTGGAAATCTACGCTGAGGTTCTGCCCTGACTACGACAGCCCACCTTTCATTTGCCTGGCCGCCGGACTTCTGCACACAACACCTGCCTTCTGATTGGTGAGTTAACCCCTTCCAGCCAGTGTAAACAGCCTCTTGGACCCATGGGAACGATTGTTGATCATCCTGCACCCTATTGCTGTCTCTGAGGCTGGGGGTGCCCCCGGCCATGGCCTTGACTGGCTATGGCCCATCCCTAATGCTGGCTCAGGTTTCTATCCATTTCCCATATCTGCACTTTGAGATTTATTTCTTGATGTCAGACCCGCTCTCTGGCTGCATCCAGCCTACACATTTCACTGGCCTGATGCTGTAGGACTCTCAAGGAGTCCCCACCTGCACAAGCCTAGGCTCCTACCCCCACTTGGCAAAGCGTGGCAGTGGCCTGTGCCCATTTATAGACCTACTCTTAGTCACGGGGACTCCTGGAACTTTAACCTTGGGTCATTGCGTTTATTCTTTTTTCCTCTCTGCTACAGACATCAGAAATAAGTCTTCCAGTCCCATCAGTCCCAACTCCCCACTAGGATGTGTTCTGGAAACTCTGAAACCTCTCAGCTTAATGCCTTACTTAAAGATCCCTAAGCTCTGTACTAAGAAATGGCCCAAGTATGCTTTAGCTAATAACAAAAGCTGGCCGCCTGGCAGCTCCTTTACTTTACAGGAACTGTCTAACTTCTGCCAGCGAACAGGCAATTGGAAAGAGTCATTACCCTATATTCAGGCTTTTTTCTATCTAAGCTCTAAACCTTCCCTTCTTGATTCCTTCTCTCCTGCTCACGTGCTTCTAGCTATTAATCCTGAACCTAAGGAACCTCTGACTCTAGACCCCACCAATGAACCTCCACCTTTCCGACCTTTCGCTGCTGATTCCACTGCTGCTTTTGCTCCTACCCCGACCACCAGGGTTGCAAGTGCTCCTTCTCTGGCTTCCTCTTCTCCTCCAGTACTGGGAGCTTCCAAAAGCCTGCCTCTGGCTCCAACTTTCACACCTCCCACTTCCTGCTCTTGGTCTGCTAAGGGTTCTGACTCCAGCCATGTCAACCCACAGACCATTCTCCCCTTGTGAGAGGTAGCCGGGGTGGATGGACTGGTAAAAAATTCATGTCCCATTCTCTCTTCCAGAACTCTCTCAGACAGAACAAAAACTGGGTTCCTATACCTCTAATTCTACTTCCTTTATTAGACAATTTCAATATATTACTCAATCTTATAATCTCACTTTTCATGATATATATATGATACTTTCTAATAACCTACATCCTGAGGAGTGCAGGCCCCTTTGGGAACAGGCAAGAATAGATACAGATGAGACACACCAGACTAACCCCACCCACCACCAGGGGCCAAAGCATTTCCCGACTGGGACCCACATTGGGATTATAATACCCAGGGTGAGTCTCTAGCCAGAGATAGATTTATCAACTGCTTCCTGGCAGGCCTCTGTAAGGCTGCCCTAAAGCATTGAAGTATGAAAAGTTAAAAACCATGATTCAAGATAAAGATGAAAATCCATTTAATTTCCTAGAACGGTTTACAAAGGCCCTCCTTCAATATACCAGCTTAGACCCTAAAAGCCCAGAGGGCAGGCAGTTACTTAAGACCCACTTTGTCTCACAGAGTTTCCTCAACATTAGGGTTAAGTTTCAATCTTTGGAGAGAGGCCCCTTGACCCCATAGGCTGAACTGTTGGTGGTGGCATTTAAGGTGTATCATGGGAGAAATGAGAAGGCTCAAAAGCAAAAATACCAAATGCTGGCACACACTGTCGGACCAGCTCCTCAAAGGCTACTGGATCCCTGCTTCAAGTGTGGGCAAGAAGTTCACTGGGCTCGGCCTTGCACTGCTCCCTGCCAGGCCCCCCCATGGGCCAAGACCGGAGCTTTGTCTGAGGTGCCACCTAGAGGGGCATTGGTCTGTTGACTGCCCTCATGCACCTGGTGGCATGGGGTCATCAAATCAGGATCACCCCCAGGGCTGACCTCCTGGGCTTGGCTTTGATCAAGGATGACTGAAGCTGCCCAGTTCCCAGCCTATCCACGCCCATCTCACAACAGGAACCCAGGGTAATCATAATAGTAGCTGGACAGCCCATCTCTTTCCTTATGGACACCAGAACCACCTACTCAGTCCTGAGGGAGTTTTAGGGCCTGACCACTCCTTGTCTCCCGATTGTCGGGATAGGGGGGCAGCCTTACCTACCTATCAGACCCCACCACTTAATTGTATTTTCAGGGGCATTCCTCTTACACATGCATTTTTAGTGGTGCCAACCTGTCCTGTACCTATAATGAGAAGAGATTTTTTAGATGCTCTTGGGAGCATCTACTTTATTTGCTCCCCATGTTTACCTCACTCCAGACTTGCCAGTAGCTCCTCTCCTCCTCTTAACCACCCACTCTACTAACTCTAACAGTTCATTTCCCTTGCCAGCCTCTCAGGTGGATCCCAAAGTCTGGGACACCCAGAACCCTTCTATAGCTAGGTAACACCTCCCTATAGTTATCTCTAAGCTTCAGAAACCAGCTTGAATTCATTCAGATGGACCGGATCTGCTTCAGAATAAGTATAAACCAAACTTTCCGGGACCTGGAACCCCCTCCTCCCCCCACCTACCTCACTCTGGGACCCCCTCTAAAAGAAAAAATAAAAATAAAAATAATATTTCTTTTTTCTAAGTTCTCTCTGTCTCACTAGTGCTCTCCCAGACACAAGCAGTCACGGAGCTCCAAGCTGGGACAGATGGACAGCTCCAGGACAGCAGATGGCAGACCACCATCCCAGGATGCCTTAGAAGCCCCCTTCTACACTCCTCCCAAGAGTCAACCAATGCCCACCAAGTCAGCTGGAAGCAGTTTTTCCGGGAGAAATAATGCCCCTGTTTTTGTTCACCCACTTTTTATAATAAGCCAAACATCTGGAATGTTGGGATTCTGCCACACTCAAGCTGCATGACTGCAAGGGGTCTTGTGTCTTACATTATCAGTGTGCACTGGTGATTGCATGCTACATGTTCAGTATGGTCACGCAATCTGCACATGCATGGCATAGCTCCGTAAGCCACCTGCGCATATGCACAAGAATCCTTAAAGAGCCAGACACAGACACCACCCTCTTTCTGTTCTGTTCTCTCTTTCCCCCACCATCTTTCTCTCTGCTCTTTGCACATGCATCTCCCCCAGGCCTGGTTCTTCTGCGCCCTCCCCCCCAATAAAGCTCTCATATTGGGCTTTGTCATGGCTCACAACCAGCGCTGGTAACCAGCATTGCTTATCATTTTTAAAACCATCACTACTTACCTCCCTGTATTGTCACAGTCTGGTGACAACACCTTTAACACACAGGCATTGACATTTATTCAGCTACTTCAAGCAGCAGTTGAATGATATTTTGCTATTGCTAGATGTTATAGAAGCATGAGGACAAGAAGATGAAGACATAACATAATAGTGCTTATGTCTTACTATGTGTTACTTACATATAAGTTGTTGGTAGAAACTACTTAGATGCTGTTCTAGTTTCTTTTCTATTCCTATGATAAAACTGTGTAACCAAGCTAACATAAAACAATGAGTTTATTTTTGGTCTTATGGTTCCAGAGAGTTAGAGTCCACAATGCCAGAACAGAGTTAGTGGGAGGTAGGTGGCTAAAGGAGCAGCTGAGAGCTTACATTTCAAACCTCAAACAGGAAGCAGAAAGCAAACTTGAATTGGTGTGACTTTTGAAATCTCAAAGCTGGCCTTCAATGACGTATTCTTCCCCTAATGTCATACCTCCTAATCTTCCTAGTCACCAGCTGGGGGCCAAGTATTCAAATGCCTGAGACTTGTGGGTCACATCCCATTCAAACCACCACAGATATCTTATTGTGTATTACTTACATTTAAATTCAGGGAATTTGGAGTTCTGAGACACTTCAGCATCATAGCAGAATGCTTCATTGTCTCAAATGTGATTTATTAATACAATCTTTTCTTTAGAATCTAAACAAAAAGGAAGTTAGGAATCCAAACTAGATGGGCTTGTAGGCCTTGAGGGACAGAATTAAACCTTGGAGGTTTATAGTTGCAATCTGGGTTCATATTGTAGCTAGTGTGAACTGTTGGAGAGGCAGATGCCTGGCTTACACACCTTAGGAATCTGCACTGGGGCACAGCTGAATCTTCATAAGTCTTCTTGCTTTCTTCTCCAAACAATCCAGAATTTTGTCTGCAGATTTCCTTTGTTTCTAAGAATAGCTGTTGCTGGAGCCTGTTCAAGCCTGTGCACACCTTTCTCTTGGCAAGATGCAAATCTTTCACATTCTTGTCTTCTTTCCTGACCCCTGGTCTATATACTAATTTCCCCTTACATACAATGCTTCCTTATAATTTGCAATCCACTGACATTAGTACCATGAAAAAAACATGTAGTATGTTTTCCACAGGACTATGGTAGCCATGAACAGCAGAGAAACAAGGCCACTTTGAAAACCATGTAGTATCATGCAAAAAAAGAAAGAAAGGGAGGGAGGGAGGGAGGGAGGGAGGGAGGGAGGGAGGGAAGAAAGAAGGAAGGAAGAAAGGAAGGAAGGAAGGAAGGAAGGAAGGAAGGAAGGAAGGAAGGAAGGAAGAAACAAAGAATATAAAAAGGTCCATTAGCTGTTCTATGTGTGCCTGTCTGCCAAACAGATGCCCAATCTCAGGAGGCACATTCAGACAGAAAACATGTACCCTTGATCTGAAAGGGCTATTTGGCTGGACATTGGCTTCTGAGAATAGCTTCATTCCTCAAACAGGTTCCACTGGGTCAACCACAAATTGTAGAGATCTTTCTTGTGAACTGTATTGTGTCCTTGGTGATTAGCTAATATATGCAGACTGCCCCACCTGGGCCCCAGGAAGGGTATATACAGTGGATATAGTGAGGCTGCCCAGCACTTTGCCATAGCACTGAAGACTGCAGCACACTTCCTGAAGTTTCAATGCCTTAGGAGACATTTTCACTTCTCATTACCCAAAACCTCAGAATAACAGTTCCTTTTGTTCTTAAGAATCTTTAGTTTGTTTCTTTACATTTTCACATGTACTTCATACAAAATAAGCTTAACATTTTAGTGTGAAGAGAATTAACTTTACTTAATTTAGCACTGACTCTATGAAATCACATACTCTAGAAACAAATATGGGAAGCCCAAGAAAATGTCCAGGAAGCCTCCAGACTTCTTCCTCAGGGTTTCTTCATTTATTTATTTTCCAGTTTCTGTCTCAAGTCTTTTATCTTTAACATTTCAGAAGTTAAGTTTGACCCAGGGAATAACTCTGTTATAATTGCTGAGTGACCTTTATCCACCCTGGTCCCTCTGTGATCTGTAGTGAGCACATGGTATTTCTAGTATGTGTGTCCTTTACCTGGGCCCATCTCCATGCTGTGGGAGTGGGTTAGCTCTGTGTTGAGCTCACTGCCAGATGGTGTAAGTAAAGCTCACTCTTCCTGTTCCCATTTGAAGTTAAAATGCAAGGTGGCCATCCAAAGGTCCACTTCAGTCTTCACTGTCAGTGCTGCTCTAAAGTGGAAGTCATTGCCACATCTTGCTAACTAGTTGAGTCATGGCCCCATTTGGTTTTTTGTTATTTAGTTTGCTGATATATTTCTGAGCTGTTCCTCAGATTAGCCTGTAGAACACTACTGCTTGCAGAGTAGACAGCATAGTGACTATTCCCAAGAATGCAGAGAGAGTCCAGCATCTCTTTTACACTCCTGCCTTCTGGATATCTGACTTATACTAGACCCTGATGCAGGGATTCAGCAGTCTTAGCCACTTAGGCTATTCAGAGACAATGTCAGTGAGCCACTGGATCCAGATTCTTCAAATTATTCTGTCACTTACATCACAGTATTCCATTCCTGAGCCTGTTCCCTGCTAAGGATCATTTCTGTAAATACACAGGAGGATCATGGAGTGAGAAATTCTGGTAGTGTAGGTCTCAAAGGGCTCAACTAGTCCAATGGAGAAAAAACTCATTTGATCTGAAATATGTGTTCTGGGCAAAGAATGATTTTTGATGCTCAAGTGTTTGCTTACCATTAGGTTTAATCTCTAGCAATACATTATGCATACATATAGTATATACATACATGTTGGATTTTTTTTCCTTTGAACAAGTTTGGTATGGAGATGATGGTTAAAAAAAATATATATGTGAACTTCTCAACTGATGCTCTTTCCATTTTGAGCCAGGGAAGACTCAGACCATATCCTCCCCTACCAAAAACCTCCAGAGTAGACTCTCTTGTATTTTTGGTTTTGAGCCTAGTCTTTAACTGCTGAGCTATCCCTCCAGCCCCAGACTACACTCTCTAGGACCTGAAAGCCTTTCACTTCAGCACTGCACTTGGCAATTTGGCATGAGCTCTCTCATAGTAGACTTTAGGTGTTCCTTCTTATAATTCCCTCTCATTAACCCTCTCTTTTTAAATTTTCTGCAACATTTTATCCTGCTTCCTAGATCCAGAGAACAAAAAGGAATTGAGAGGAACAGAAAATGCAAAAGAGAACAAAAGCGAAGAAAACCTGGAACAGTAAGGGCCTTCAAAGGGCAGTTTTCTATTAAGCCCTGTTTGTATGTATACAGACAGGGAGATACAGTGTAGATGTTTTGCCAACCCCAATGATCTTGGTGGCACATGTGACAAGCCAACAGGAGACTGGCCAGGAGAAATGGGAATCAGGATGACAGAATCTGTTGGCAGCACACCTTCAATAATTTCAAGGGCAGAATGGCAGCCAGAGGTCTAAATCACAATGTACAGTGTTAATGGCATATGGATCTGTGAAGGTGGCACTTTCTTCTGTGTGTTTCACTCTTTCAATGTTCCACAAAATTGAAAGTGGGTTTTTAGTTTTGTCTTATTTTATTTTTTTAAAGAAAAAGATCTTGCTGAGCTACACAGATCAAGTGCCACTTCATGAATAGAAACTCAGGGCCTTAAACACAAAAAAGGAGAGAAAAAGCAGGATTTCTCTTCCTTTCATAACTAATTCATTACTGCAAAAGTTCAAGCAAAAACAAAAGAGAGAGCTAGTATAGACAAATAAAAAGGAAAGAAAGAAAAGGTTTTTGGGCTACACGCTACTGGATGGAAGCATAGACCCACTGCTTCCCAGAGTCGATGGTGAGCATGGTTCCCAGAGCTGGTGGTAAAACATAGTTCCGCCATGTTGGGAAGCAGAGGTGGGTGGAGCTAGCAGCCAAAGCTGCCATTTCAGTTCTAGTCATTCTGTAGTTTAAAGCAATAGATTCACAATAAGACAGATTCAGATGTGATAAACCCTAAACAGTTTACAATGTGTGTAAAAATGTTTGTAGGCTTGGAAGAGAGAGGAAAAGAAATATAGACAGTTATATCACTAAATAGAAAGTTTTAAAAAATAAAGTCTTTAAAGAGAAAGTAAAAGTAATATAAAGAATAAACCATGTAAAGATGAAAATCACACAGAGAGTCTGGATTATATTGTCTTTGGAATTTTTAACTGCAGAAAGATATTTAATTATAAAGACTGCTCAGTTAAACCAACATGCATATTTTAAATGTGACTTGACTTCAAAATTTGGATCTAAGTATATGTTGCTTTGGAGAGGAGGCTCTGCTTTTGTTTCCATGGGAAGCAAGAGGCTATGTATTTGTTCTAGGTTAAGATGGATCAGATTTGGTCAAGCTAGACCTCCTGAACTTTAACAGATGGTACCTATCAACAAAAGTTATAGCTGGTCTTCCCAGGACTTGACTATTATCTCTAATTTCCTCAGGATTCCCTATAAGACTACTAGCACCCCCTATCAGCAGGAGTAGCCTAGAAAACTATGCCAACATTCCCCAAAACTGGATTATGGATATTTGTCTTTGTTTAGGGTTTGGTTACAAATTGTTATTGGTCATAGTCAATATCTTTCTAAAGAAAAAAGGAGGATAGGATATATATAGATATGACAGGATGGATGAAAGGATAGATTACTGAATCTACTTTTAAAGAGCAACAACTTGTGTAAAATGTTTTACATTGCTATAGATTTTAGTTTATTACAAATTTAAAGTTAATTTTGTTATACTGTACATATATTTCTACTCTCATATAAAGTATTATGTTTGTGTAGCTCACTTAAATTGTAATGGATAATTAAAAAATACAGATTAATAATTAGTCTTCTATGATAGTCAAACTCATAGTCATGTTGAGTTTTTAGGTATACATAGATACATTTCAGTTAGGTAGGTAATCTTCCAACACTTCAAAGACTTACAGAATATGGCATTTAAAATGTTTTAAAAACCTAGAATTTTGTGGACAATGAGACATGTCTGTTCCTGGCAGTACCAATTACTTCAAGGAGGATGATGGGCATTGAAGAAACTCATTGTGGAATTTTTTTTTTGTAGCAAAAGTTAGTCATTGGGGAAAAAAAGTGCCCTTGTGTCGACTGATTGACAGTATGTTGTATAAACTGGACATGCAGGACCCATAGGAAGGTGACCACTGGACTTTGCAAGGCAAGATAGTCCTTCAGGTTCCTGCTTTGCAGAAGAAACTGATTCTACAGGACACAGAGAGAAGGAACTGAGAAACTATAGGTCTATAGGCTAAAGAAGGATGCCCCAACATTGCAGAGGATCTTTGGGTGATTGTCTAGGCAGCCAGCTGTCTCTGTCATTCTAGATTTTTGGAAGTTGTTTACAATGCTCTTCCTGTTTACTTAGATAATATTGTATCCTTCTGAGGTCGTTGGTGTAGTTGAAGACTAGATAGTTATAATTATGGTTTTCTTTGGTTATGATAAGAGATAAGGTAGATATGAAACCTTAGACTCACAAATATAGGATAGATAAGATATGTTCTTTAATTTTGTCAAATACAAATAGACTAGATAATATATCTACAATTCTTGCTTGATAACTGTTTTGTTATATGTAATTTTACTATGCTGAAATTAAAACCTTCCTTTTGAATAGAAAGAAAAGGGGAAATGATGGGTGATGTCATTCGTTATGCTGTGAATATGTGTTGCTCTGATTGGTTGATAAATGAAGCTGTTTGGCCAATGCTGAGGTAGAATAAGGTTATGTGGGACATTCTAACTGGACAGAGAGGAAGGAGAAAGACAGAGCATGAGATGCTGCTATCTACCACCAGAAGCAAAATATAAAGTCCTGGTAAGCCACAAGCCATGAGGCAAAGTATAGATTTATAGAAATGGGTAGCGAGAAGCCTGAACCATTAGGCCATGTAGTTTAAAAATAATATAAGCCTCTGTGTGTTTATTTGGGTCTGAGCAGCTGCAGACCAAGTGGGACACAGGAAAACTTCTGGCTACACCAGGGTTCAGAAACTATGCAAAAAACAGTGGTTAAATAGTCTGGCGCCTTTGAGAGGATATTTTTGGAGGGGTCATTACCTTTCATTTAAGATGCTAACTCAAATGTGAAAGAATGCCTGTGACATATAAACATTGAGAAATAGGCACAATTCCTGACAGATGCTTTTTCTCCCAGTCAGGTTCCGTTGGTGCTTCCCATCATGCAGGGAGAGCTCAGACACTATGGTTGATGTGATCTGTCCTCATACCCATGTGCATTGGTACCTATGTCCTAAGTGCTTCTGGTCAATTGCTGATATTTCTGACTTTCATATCTGCAGCTTCAGCTGTTCATGTAGGTCCAATTCATCTTCTTCAATCATCTGCCTTTGACTTTAGCCAGAAGTGTTCCATCCTTTCCAGGTCAAAGACTCATGTTGGAATTATAGCTCTACCCTGTGCTCAGGGCAGGTCTCATGTCCACGTCTTTTTTTTTTTTTTTTTTTTTTTTTTTTTTTTGGTTTTTCGAGACAGGGTTTCTCTGTGTAGCTTTGCGCCTTTCCTGGGACTCACTTGGTAGCCCAGGTTGGCCTCGAACTCACAGAGATCCGCCTGGCTCTGCCTCCCGAGTGCTGGGATTAAAGGCGTGCGCCACCACCGCCCGGCCTTCATGTCCACGTCTTTAAAGTACACTTAGCCAAATATCTGTGGAGCTGCTGGTTAAGCAAGTGGCTAGTAAAACTGTGAACACACAGATTTCAGCCATGCATTTGTTCTTCTCCTTGAACTCTCTATCCCAGTCTCTTCTGTGTATCTGGTTCCTTTTTTCTCCATGACACCAGAAACAGTTCTGTGGCTGTCTTTACCCATTATTCTTCTATTGATTTTATTTCTTCAAGTCACAAGAGGGAATCAAACATCTCAGAATGCTACTGAGCCTTTCCATATTGAAGTGCTTGCCTTCTGTGGACACAGCTCTAGATCTTGTACACTGACCTCAGTGTCCCTAGCCACACTGGACATCTACCAGCTGAAGGTACAGAAGTTCTGATAAGACCAGCCCATCTCCCATGCCAAGGTGGGGAAAGAGTTTGGTGTGGGAACCATGACTTTGGTAGCACAGCTCAGGAATGTGAAGCACCAAAGTACCAGCCTAGCCCTCCAAACATGAGCACTAAGGATACCATTCTGCCCCAGGAAGTGCCCTCTTCTCCACATGTTCCCAGCAGATGTGCCAAGCAGATGTGCCAGGCCTGTGCAGGTGACAAACAGTTCCAGTGTCAGCACAGCAGAACTGCCTTCAGGTCTCTGCCCCACCATGATCTTACCTCCTTGTAGCATGGTCAGTCATCTTTATGCCATGGCCATTTCTTTAAAGGCCAAGTACTTTCTTCGTTTCACTTTAAGTGCTTTAGGAAGGACACTCACTATCAATTGTCCCTTAGAAAGTTGTTTTGCCCAGATTCTTCCCTTCTGCCCAGTGATCCAGCCTCCCCTGCTTCCTTTGTCATTTTGAAAATCACAGAAACAAAAAGAAATCTAAAAGTTTTTCTTCTAAGGTGAATATAATTCCATCCATTCTAAGTCATTTCCTTTCAAAATTGATTAATAACCTGGAAGAACAGATTGCACTTTGGCACCTGTGGCCACCACATTTTCTCAAACAGTATGTATAGCCGGGATGGATCAAAGAGCTCCAGGCTGCTTCCCCTGCCCCAGTGTCCCTGTCTGCTGCCCTTCCATTGCACACATCCCCACCCCTATATCCCTAGCTGGTGCTCTAACACTGCCTCACTCTTGTCTCTCACCTGCTGAGCTGCCCACCTGCTGCTTATCTCTAGCTCTCCCATCTGTTCCACCACCTGCTATGAGAATGTGTCCCCCCCCTTTCTGCTGCTCAGCCCACCTGTTGATTCCTGACTACTCCTTCTGTTTTCTGTTCTCCTACTCTGTCACAGCCAGATCACTTTCCAAGCTGACTCATCTGCCAGCGTCTGGCTTGCTGCCCTGGCCATGTCCTCCTGGAAAGCAATATCCACCCCCAACTCTTGGGCCATTGCAGCACATCCCTGCTGGAACTGTATTGTTGACATGGCGATTTTGTGTTGATGAGAAGATCTTCCATCTGCCTTAGGCTCAAGTGCTCTGATCAGCTGCTGCCCATCTGTGTAAGAAACCCTGAGTCTTCTTATAGTGGAATTTTGTCCATGTCAGCTTGTAATCCCTAATGGCAGGATTGTGACTAAAACCCAAAGTCAAGGCCTTGGATAGTGGATGCTGTGGCAATAAGGGAAATGTGGAGTTTCTGAAGATGCATGGAGTAAACCTGCCTGTGAAAACCTCATTCCCAGAGATTCCACAGGGGGTCTGAGTCTTCCCACACTCAGAGAAATATAGAAAGTAAAGCTGGTAAGGAAGGAGACTCAGGCTGGATGCTCTGTAGACAAAGGGTGAAAAGAGACAAAAGAAAGAAGCTAATCTGTTGAGAGAAAGTACAAGTGGAAATGGGAAGAGATATAGGTAAGCAAGAGAGACTAAATATAAGGGTTATTATTCTTTTTAAACAAAACCCATAGATTTCAGAAAAGGAATAAAATTTACAATGTAATTAAGAGAAAAAGAAATGTCTGAAAACACTGAGTTTACTATATCAGAATGATAAATGATATTTCTACATATTAATAACAAATATATTATCACAATCAAAGAATTTGAACATATAATTTTAGCTTTATGATGTGACTTGCCCTTGGCATGCATACATAGAAAACTATCTGTCACCCTCTTCCACCTCTAAATGCTTCTAAGGATTCCTTCTGTGGGTCTAAGGTTCAGCAGCAGTGACAAGTACACAGGAACACAGGTCGTGATGTAAACACACAGCCTCACCCCTTCTATGTAGAATGAACAGCATATTCCTCAGGGAACAGAACACCAGCCAACAAATGCTCAAACTGGGGCCACCCCACTGAATGCTTTTTATGAGCTGGCAGAAGGCATATGTAATAAAACACAAGAAAGCAGAGAACAGAGATGGTTTCCTTACCCTCTCCTAGTGAGTGAGTGTGTCAACCATGTATAGGCTGCATACCTGAAGCAGCTAACCACTGGCTATTTCCCAATTGCTGTGCATTAGGTTTACAGTTGGAAGAAAAAAATGCTCCAGAACGCACGCAATCGGGTAACAGCTGGAAAAGCCATTGAAATATGACACTGATCCCTAAATAGTTGTATTTTGTTATTTGAGGGTTATAAATTGTTAAAGAAATGAAATCCTCTTTTGGGAAATAATGTTTATAATTTATCATGTCCCATTTTCCCCCAAAGATTAAAACTGTGGTGGGAAATCACGCTCGGCAGATCTGGGTATCCCTGGAGAATGTCTCTCCAGCACAGCAGAATACTTGTTAAATGGTTTTGGAGGTTGGGACTTTAGAGTAAAGGCTTTTCCTCATACTCAAGACAAACTGTTCTCAGAGCTGTAGTCCATGCTGTCTCCCACCTATGCCCAATGAAGACCCTGCCCATTGCCACAACTAAATCACTTGGAAAGTCTGCTATAAAATCTTTGTAGATAAACCAAAAAGTCCTCATCCTCAATGAAATATGGTGGCCTCGTTGCTCTTAACTCTATTGAACAGTCAGTACTCTTTTGCTTAAGAAATACACGACTGAGCTTATTATGCATCTATTAACAGTCCATGCTAGAGCTTATTCACGAAATTGAGTTCCTATCACAAACCTCCTATGTACTACCATAAACAAAACATTCAGGCCTACTTACTATCTTGAAAACAAGCAAAAAAAAAAAAAACTCACACTTTGAATGAAACACATAATTATTTGCTTGTATCTCTAATGAGTATTTTGAGAAAAATAAAGAGGACAAAAGTAAAAAACAGAGACTAGAATGTCCATGAATTGCTTTCCTGGTCAGCAACATTTCAATTGAAACTCAGAAGAAGAAGAGATGGTTTTGGCTAACCCAAGAGGTGATGGCAAGGTCAGAGGTGAGGTGTATGAAGACCTAGTGATGAGCCTGAGGCAAGAACAGAAAAAAAAGTTAGTGTGACATGGTCAGGCAGGGAGGAGCTCCACCCAGCTCACACTGTACAGAAGCAATGTAGGCAGTCTCTTGGCAGTGCTATATGATAATGTAAACAGTGAGGACAAGATTATAAAGTGCTCCTGCTCCTTAGTAATGTGTTTAACTGCCAGGAAGAGAATATCCACCAACTACAGGGGGCATTAAACTAAAATGAATTCTATGAATTCAATTCTCAGATTATCTCAGATCATCTGTTGGAGGTTAAACTGTTCAAGGCTAATTCAATAACTTCCTCCAAGCACTACTCTTCTGTCTTTTCTGTTCTCCTATTATCAGCAAGTTGACTTCTCTCCATAGTACCAGGATGGCCTCAGGGCCTCCAGGGACTATTTTATTCCAGGCAAGTGAAAATAATGAAGAAACTGAGAGAGGGCTGTGGACCATGTAGCTCTTTCAGTCTGCTATATTTTCTTCAGGAAACCACATGGTTTCTGGAAATAGTATTCATGGAAATGGTTAAGGACCAGAATTTGTGAATAGATCTCTGCCACAGTCTCTTTGACCATGAAAAGAACATGCTTTGCCTTATTTTGTTTTAGCATTTTTGGAAATTAGCCTTATTATTTTTTACTTTTAATATATTTCTTTGTGAATTTCACACAATGAGTTGTGATCATATTCACCTCCAACTCCCTACACCCTCTCAACATTGTGTCTTTTTTTTTCTTTTTTAATAACCCACCAAATCTCATCTAATCTAAACATGGTCATCCACTGGAGCACGGTCCAAGAACCAGGTGCCACACTCTTCAAGAAAACTCACTCTACCTTTGCCGAATGCTACAAACTGTCAATATCTCCTCTGTTATAGCTGGGGTTCATGATGTTCTTTCCACTCCAGGCTTGAAAGAACATTGGATTTTAAGCTTTGAAGGTCTCAGACTACTGTTCAGTGGTTCAGCCATCAAGGTCCTCATTTGTGCAGATGACTATAATGATGTCAGGCCTGGAGTCTTGGTTGCCTTCCCTTGAAGTAGCAGAGAGTATACAAATTTCCCCTGTATTAGTACTACTTTATCCAGCACAGCACTAGATGAAGCAGTCAGTGAAGATGTGTCATTAACAGGCAGACCTCAGATACCAGATGTTCCACTTATAGCTCCAGGGTGGGCCTTATGGTCTGCTCACTCATTTAAGAAGGGCTTGGAGGAGTCACAACACTTTAGACTTCCCAGCTTGTCCAAGCTACAGCTTACTAGTTGGATTTTCTCTATAGAAACAGCACAAACTTCCTGCTCCTTCCAGAAGTATAGTGAATAAATGAAAGAAATGCTACAATCTCTGCTCTTCCCTTAAGACAGGGGTCAAAGGAGAAAATTTATACATCTGTCCAAGATGATAATCTTAATTTTGGGAGTCTGAGGACCAGAGACATAGTAGCAACTTATTGTTATTTTTTTCTTCTTTGCCACAAATGGCAGAATTTAAGTTGGTATGGGATGGGGATATACTGTTGTGCACTGTGAGAAAACTGTATCTCCAAATAACAAAGGGAATATTAGATCATCACCTGAATTATTTGCTCTTAATCCCCTGGTGGATATGATAGCACTTCCCCAAATGCAGATACTTGAACACTCATATAGAAATACTGGACCATTAGATCTCCCTGGCCATACACTCCACAGAGAGTAAGTGAAGCTAGTTGAGTGAGAAGCATTTTTCCCTGTTTCAATAGTCTATAAAATGAAAGTATTATGTGTCTTGAGAAAATATAAAATTACAGCAGATCAATGAAGTAGAAAGTAAGTCTTTAAACTGTTTGATCAATGCATTCTACTGTTCCCCAGCTAGCTTTTCTATTTCCAATAAGATAGTAATTGAATATTAGTCAATGTTTCCAATAAGAGAACAATTGAATGCGTTAGTCAAGCTGAAAAGGTCAAAAAATATACAAGCTATACCTGAAACGCTACTGACATCTGGTAAAATCATATAAACTGCCCGTGAGTTTGGTGAAAATGCTGAGACAACATATCAATATCAACAAAAGATATGCATATAAGACATACAATAATTGGAAAAAAAAAAAGGAACTGTTTTCACACTTCACAGTAATAATAGCAGGAATGTCAGCTATGACTAGCACACATTCCCATTCATCCTCATACAGTCCTGTCAACCGTCTACAGAGATGGAAATTGACAGTGGGCTGCTTCTTCAAAGAACAGCTGGTACATGGCAAAGGTGGTTCTTAGTACTTTCAGCTTCAACACTACTGTGATGGTTTAAATGGGAATAGCCACCAATAGATTTGTAAGCTTAGTCCCCACTTGATGAGCTCCTTGAAGTGATTAGGAGGTGTGGCTTTGTTAGAGGAAGTGTGTCACTGGAAGTGGGCTTTAAGGTTTCAAAATCCCAGACCAGACCCAGCCTTTCTCTCTCTCTACCTGCAGATCAAGGTGTAGCTCTTAGTTTCTTCTCCAACACAATGCCTGCCTGCTACCATGCTTCCCAACATGATGATAATGAACTAACCCTCTGAAACTGTACGCAAGGCCTCAATTAAATGTTTTCTTTTATAAAAATTGTCTTGGTCATGGTGTCTCTTCACAGCAGTAGAACAGTGATTAAAACAACTACTGATGCCGGGCGGTGGTGGCGCACACCTTTAATCCCAGCACTCGGGAGGCAGAGCCAGGCTGATCTCCGTGAGTTCGAGGCCATCCTGGACTACCAAGTGAGTTCCAGGAAAGGTGCAAAGCTACACAGAGAAACCTTGTCTCAAAAAAAACCAAAAAAACAAAAAAACAAAAAAAAACTACTGATGTTGTAGGGATAAAAGGAGAGATGCCTCTTCTCAGCTTTGTTTCTCCTCATGTTTTAATAATGAACATAATAATAATTAGCAATATTATAATAACTCTAAGGAAGTTCCTTTATAGAAATAAGAATGTTGTCATTATACAGATAAATCAATCACATCTATAAGGATATTGGTGACACTTGATGAAGAATGCTATCTAAACATGCAATGACACCATGCATCAACCTCTCATACACATTCTTTTATTATTTAAAGTATAAGAAGTCCAATTTAAATTCCTCTTCATTGATCATAATCCAACTAGGCATGAAAGCCAATCAGTTGCAGTAATACAAACCATCATAGCTGGACATATAGACAACCATGAAATATTAAAATGAATTATTTGATGAAGAGACTTACAACATATAAAAGTTTATTAGAAGAATGAGTGTATGTGTGCTGTGTATGTCTGTGTATTGCTGTGTGTGTGCTGTGTGAGTACTTCTTTATGTGCTTATATGTTGTATGTGCTTGATTGTGTGTGTCTTTGTATACTTGTGTGTGTGTGTGCTTCTATGGGTACATACATTTTTGTGTGTACAAGGGTTTTGAATGGGCTGATTTTACTTTAAACAAATAAAATCTGAATAGCTCTTTTTCAAGCTGGACTCTGAAAGTAAAACAGTTCTATAATTCATTTCTATTTATAGCTGACTAAGTAATCCTCAGCATGCATTGAGTAAAGGGAACTATAGATTTTCTAAGGTATGTCTCTTTAAAAAAACAAGTTTTTATTGGAGAGAGAGAGAGAGAGAGAGAGAGAGAGAGAGAGAGGGAATTTCAACTAGATTCAAGTAGAAGTATTTCATGCTATTATTTGGAGCCCAAGAAATGTATGTCTTAAAACCTTTTCTCAGACTAGATGTTTAGTTCAGTTAATAGAGTGCTTATTAGGTGCATGTAGCCCTGGGTAGGATCCCCAGAAAGAAAAAAAAAAAACGATTTGGCAGTACACACCCGTAATTCCAGCATTCTGGAAATAAAGGCAGGACGATAAGTTTAAGATCATCCTCAACTATAAGAGGACTTCAAGACTGAGCTGCATGAGACTAAGACTAAAAATTACTCTAAATATATAAGCTACAGTTCAAAAGGATATCCAAAATAGCTTTATGTAAAAACAGTTGCTTAAATTTTTAGATGCTATAATTCTTCTCAAAATGGAAAACATGAAATTCTCTCCAGACACAAAGAGAAGAAAAAACAAACAAACAAAACTTCCTGACTTTTTCAATAAGAACAACATTCATTAGTGGAATATGTGTGCATGAAAGGGAGTGAATAAGATACAATAATAACAAGTGTAACGATATATGTTTATAAATGCCACAATGCTATTTTGTGTGTTAACTAAAAAAGAAAAACTTGTCAGTACTATAGTAGCAAAGTTGAAAACAAATGACAGAGTACATTTCATTACTGTTTAAAACTGTCTATACCTAATGGTTTAATCAGAAGAATTATTGTAATTGCAAAGTATTTCTTAAGCCCATCTCATTTATAACAACTGAACATCATTAACTCAGGGTGTAGACAGGGCAATGCCACCACCTCTGTTCCAAAGCTGAGTCTGAGGCTTCTAAGAATAAAACATTGCCTTGTGACCTATAGGTCACAGCAACCCAGAGCTCTTCCTGCTTTGCCTCAGCACCATAGAAACTGTAGACATCCTTCTAGGGAATGAGGAACCTCCAACAGTTACATTACTTGCCTTTATAAAGCAGAACTGAAAAAATTATCCATCTGATTCTATCAAAGACAATGAAACAACTGAAGTAATCCAGCTCTTTTGTCGCAGACATTTGCTTTAAGGAATCATGATTTGAAAGGTTTTGTAACAAATCAAGATGAGGAATACTAAAACATTATAAACAAAGGCAGACCCATTTACTCACCAAAAAGCTCAAGGGGCCAGAATGATGCTTTCCAACAGCCCAGCTTCATTTCATTGTAATCAGCAAATACCTTTTGCATTTTGTTTCTGTGGCTGGAATTCAAGCTCTAATCCATATTTTAGGCTGCTACAACTTTATCTGATGTCTGGATTTCATTCCAATTTGTAAGACCTTTCCCTAGAGTTTTATATATACAATGGCCTTCAATTTCCTTCCCTTTTGCCTCCTTTCATTCTTCCTTTTTCTTCCTTTCCCTTCTGTATTTTGCACATATGTTGTTAATTCCTAAACATTAAAATGTTAAAAACTTAGTTTCTAAAGGGAATGAAAGACTCTCTCCTGCCCAGTAATGTTAAAATGCACTCATATGCCTTGCCAGTTCATAAAGCTAGGAAACACTTGTGGGTTCTTTAGTTCAGATTTGCATTTATGATCTGAGATTTTTTTCCTCTCTCTCATCACCAAACAGTATCACAAAACTTCCCATCCTATGGAGGAATGAATTTGAACAAAGTCAGCAATAAACAACAAAGTAGACCATGAGAAAGAGAAACATCGGCCTAGTATATTTAATGAATGTTCTGACTATGGTGATTTTCCAGGACTCACACAAAATACTCTTCATGTATCTGTGTATTTAATTCCTATAACAGTTTCATGAGATTGGTACCACCTTACATTGAGCAGATGAAGAAACAGATTCTGGGGGAATACAGTGATTTGCCCAAGCTTATCACAAGTAGTGATGTAAAAATGTGTATTCAGTAGAGAGACCATTTAGAAAAACAACCACAAGAAGAGCTAAAAAGAAAAGCCTCATACACTGTAGTGAGGGAAGATGATAGCCAGTCATCCCAACTGATGTTAGTTATTCAAGACCTTAGTGTTACACAAAATTAAATCATCTGAGACTCCAATTTTTCAGTTTTAGAGCAAGCAGAATATTTTCTCTTTGTTATCTCTCCTTAGTTTCTTTGTTGGTACTGGATTGGTCTAGTTTTGATTATAGGGTAATACTAGCTTTGTATATGAAATTCAGAAAAGTTAATTCATGGCCAGGAAAATAAGTGTATAGAATTGGTGTTACTTCTTCTTCAGTTGTAGGACTTGGTAGAATTCTGAATTTAGATTACCCCAGCAAAGGAACTTCTTTTTGGACAAGTATTTAATTATAAATTGAAATTTCTCGAAGGATCTAGTTCATGTTGAGATATGATAGTTCAGTTTGTACTTTTCCAGAATTGGTATATTTCATCTAAGGTATCAAATAATATGTGTCAATTTTTATAGTATTTCTTTACTTGAATATTTTATTTAATAGTCATGTATGCATATAAGGTATTTAGATCAAATCCATGCCAGACAGTCACTCACCAGTCTTCCCTACCATTTTTCCCCTAACTTCATGTGCTTCCTTGAAAAAATAAAAGGAAATAAATTGCTGAGTCCATTCACTACTGCCAGTATGCACATGGGTTTAGGACCACGGAACATGGGTAGATTCTCAGGTCTCTATTGAAGAAAACTAACCCTCCTCTAGCTACCATCACTTCCTAATATGTTTTCAACTAGTTATGGGACTTTATGAGCCCATCCCCATCCATGCTGGGATTTGGCTGCCTTGATCTTGTGCAATGTGCAAGCTTTCTTGACTGTTGCAAATTCATATATACAATAATCTTGTCACATCAAGTGAATAATGTTTCGAATCCAACAATTCACTATTTATGGCTCTTATAATCTTTCCACCCCCACTTAGAACTTGATGCTTGAGCCTTTATGGGAGACAGTATGTAGATTTTTGTTATTGTTTTATTTATTTATTTATCTATTTATTTATTTTTGTCGATTTGACACAAGCTATGGTCATCTGAGAAGAAGGAACACCAGTTGAAGAAATGCCCCATCATGTTGGTCTATAGGCAAGACTGAGGGTCATTTTCTTGATTAATAATTGATGTGAGAGGGCCCAGCCCACTGCAACCAGTACCACCCCTTGGGAGATGTTTCTCATATATAAGAAAGCAGGCTGAACAAGCCATGTAAAGCAAAGCCAGTAAACTGCATCCTACCACGTTTTCTGCTTTAGTTCCTGCCTCCAGGTTCCTACTTGGAGTTCTTGTCCTGGTTTACCTTGGTGAAGGTCTATGATGTGGAAATATAAACCAAATAAACCAATTCCTTCCCAAGTAACTTTTGATCTTGGTCTTTGTCAAAGTAATAGAGACAAAACTATGCTGTAGATTTTCCTGTTAGAGATAGGGACTCCACAGCCTCTTATTCTCTGTATATTGATCAGTTATGGGTCTCTGTATAATCACTATCTATTGCAAAAGAAAGCTTCTCTGATGAAGATTGCTAATTAGTCTATATGTATAAATAAATGTAAGAAGTTAGGTTGTAGTTTAATACTATACCCATTTAACTGCGTAATAATACCAAACTCTCACCTATGGCATGTGACCTAGCCAGCTGTTTTATTTAGGGCTACTATTGCTATAATGAAACACCATAATCAAAAGCAACTTGAGGAGGAAAGAATTTGTTTGCCTTATGCTTCCACATCCATAGTCCATCACTGAAGGAAGTCAGGGCAGGAAGTCGAGGAGGGCAGGAACCTGGAGGCAGGAGCTGATGCAGGGGTCATTGAGGAATGCTGCATACTGGCTTGCTCCCTATGACTTGTTCAACATGCTTTCTTATAGAACCAAGACCCCAACCCAGGAATGGCCCCACTCACAATATCCTGGCCCCTTCCACATCAATCACTAATTAACAAAATTCTCTACAGGCTTGCCCAGGCCTAACTTATAGAAGCATTTACTTAATTGGGTTTCCTCCTCTCAGATGACTCTAGCCTATATTAAGTTGACATAAAATTAGCCAGCACATCAGCCATGGATCTTTGACCCAGTTAATGTACTAAGCATGGGCTTCATCTTGTGGAGAAGGTTTTAAATCCAGTCATAAAATAGTTATTCTCATAATGCTAATGCCATTATTGTATCAGTGGCCATATTTTACCAGGCTAGTTCTTACAGTAACTTACAGTGTTCCCAGCTATGTAAAATTGGTAATGACTTTTCCATCCCAGCAATATTCATTCCCTTGGATGACTGTAGGGTCTGCAGTATTAGCATCTGTTTAGATCTCTGCAAATAATATAATTTTCTTCCAGTCTAAAATTTTCAAAGAACTAGTTTTTTTTGTGTGCAATTAATATTCTCTGGGGTTTTTTTTTGCTTTAATTTCTACTGTCTCTATTATGTCTCCCTTTCTGCTTGTCTTGAGTTTACTTTGTTCTTCTTATTCTAGTTTATTGAAGCAGACTCTTATATTATTAAGATTTTTCTACCATTCAAATATAGCACTTGGTAGCATGAATTTCCTCTCTCCATTGCTTTAACTATGTCCAACAAACTTTTATACTTTATATTTTTCTATTAATACAATTATTAGCATATATGCATAATTCACTCTTATTGTTCTCTTGTTATTTTCTTTTTTCACTTTACTATGATCATAAGCACACCATTTTCATTCAATTTTTTGTTTAATAACATATCTTCTCCTCAGAATATGGTCTATCTTGATAAAGAGCATGCAGGTTCCTGAATAAATGTGAACACTATGGCTTTACCCCATAAGTGTCAATTAAAGTCTATTGATTGCTAGTTTTGTATTCTGTATCTTGACTGATGTTTTATACAGCTGTTTAATAAAATGTTGAGAGAAAGAAATTGAGATGTCCAGCTCTGATTGTGAACTTGGCAGTTTCGTCCTTAAGTTCTATTAGTTTTTGCTTCACGGTTGTTCAGTGCATGCACAATTAAAATCAATACACATCTTTCTTGGTGGGTTGACTCATAATCATAAAATACTAATGCAGAGGCCATTCTAATTTTCTCTGTATCGTTCCTATTATAGTCTATGGGCTGCCAAAATGAACACAGAAAAGTGATCCTTTTCTTGTTTACAACATCATGATTTTCTCTTCCTTCCTTTTGATCAATATTTTAATGGCACCTGTTTTATATCTTTTACTTTTAATCTACTTATATTTTATATTTGAACTGAATTCTTTTGCTACAACACGTGTGACTGTGCTTTTTAATCTGACTACCAATTTCAGTCTCAGAATATTTCTTTAGAAATAAATTCAACATAGCTATTGTTGTAATAAGATAACTAACACAAATTTTTCATTGGCTTGTTCTCCCTTTATTGTCTTCCTGTAGATTGCCTGGATTTTTTTGATTAATTCCTTTTAATTTATCAATAGCATTTTAAATTTATCTCATTACATAGCCTTTCTAGTAGTTCTTCCATTATTTCTGGAAGAATATTTATAATACCATGACATTTCCAGTTTACTGATATATAGAAACATTGTTTTACTTTGCTACCATTTTCTATTCCCTAAATATAATATAATAATTTTAGCATAGTGCCTGTAATAAATTGTGAGTCACGTCATACAGCATTAAAGTTTTGGCTTTAACTATCAAATGTAATTTATGAAATTTAAAATGAGAAGAGAAATCCGTTGTCTTCATCTCAGCTTTCCATGATCACATTTGATATCCCCTCTTGATATTTCAAAACTCTACATTTCCCATGCCCCTTTTGATAACAAAACTGCCTATAGCCATTCATTTTACATAGGACTTCAGTACCATCATCTTCTGGTTTTATTTTTCCAAAAGTGTTCTGATTTTCTTTCAGTGTTGAAGGGGAGTGTTGGCAGACACAGAAATTGTATATGATAGTTGCTTCATTCAGTGCTTGGAAATTGTCATGTCAAACATAATCACAACAAAATTCAAGCAGGTTATTTAATGAGTATAAACAAGCTGATTCTAAATATCATATTAATAGGCAGAAACTCTGAAGATCCAAATTAATTTTTCAGAAAGCAAGATTAGAGAATTAACACTTTCTGACTTCCAATCTTGCTGTCAGGCTATAGTCCACAGGTAGTGTAGTATTTACTAAGCAGGCCGATCACTGGGCTAGAATGAGACTCTCAGGAGCAGATGCATATAAACTAAAGACGACACACTGAAACAAACAATATTTTTCAGAGCATGGCTATGGAAAACCCCACATCTATATTGAGGAGAAAAAGATTTGCTTTTGTTCCATAAATGTTTAAAACAGTCTGCTAGCTACTTGTTCATACACTTGCTTCTACATCCTACAGGTCTAGGCACAAGCATTGTACTTATTACAAAGATTATCTAAAAAATGGAGCATGAATCTAAGTGGGACTTTGAGATGACTCAGGAAAGTCTGAAGACCTGAATTTATTTCCCATAACTCACATAGTGAAAGAGAGGACCAAGTCTGTAAGCTGTTCTCTGACTTCCATGTTTATCATGGAATATGCACAACACACACACACACACACACACACACACACACACACTCACTCAATCAATAAAAAATTTAAATTTAAAAAGCTTAAGATTCTACAATTCTTAAAAGACAACAGATTGGTGACTTTGAATTTGATAGATTTAGACTTTTTGATAGGTCACTATAGACATGCTTTGTGAGAGAAATGATAAGCTAAACTTCATTAATATACAAAGGTCTGCTCTGTGAAAGAGACAATTAAGAAAAACATAATGCTTGCAAAACATGCATATGCTAAATAACTGTGACCCAAGTACATAAACACACTTAAAATTCAACACTAAGAGAATTAATCTGCCTGAATAAAAACATTAGAAGTACTCAGTACACCAATGAAGAGAATCATGGCGAGTAAGCATACAAAAAGAAATTCTATAAGACTGTTGACAAAAAGTTACAAATCACACATAAACAAAAATACATCAATTCTTACTAGATCTCCTAATGAATTTATATTTTGATGCCTGGTTCTAGTGTACCCACCACATTGTTTGAGGGCTAATGTCCTTACCCTCCTTGAGTTTCACCCCTGCAGAGATAATTGCAATTCTTCCTACCGTGAGTAACTCTCACACATCAGTGTGCACCAGAAGACTCTGCTTTATTTAGCTTATTTGTAATTTTTATGTAAATTAATCTCTGTAATATTTTATCCCTTTTAAAAACGAAATGCTTTTCTATGTATCCATATTGTGGTCAGTGATTCCCTAAGTTTATCTCAGATAAAAAGGGGGCATGCTCTCGAAGAGAGAGGTGTAATCTGAGCACAGGTGTGTGCAAGAGAAAAGCAGGACATGCAATCAGTTAAAAGCATGCAAACACAAAGCAAACAACACCGAGGAAATGTAAACAATTGTGATTTTAAAAAAATCCTATGATTCATCACTTAAGGGGCACCTACCTCAAATAGGATTCTTTCTGGTTCTGTAGTAACCTATAGTTTTTATAGGTACCCACATATTTTAGGGCAGAAGCTATGGGGGCGTGGAAACGGCATGTCAGATGCTCAAGGTCAGTGGTCATCCTGCCCAGGTGCACATTTCAAAGCCCTGTCTTTATCCATTAACTAGCACAACCCTGTCCTTGAGAATCACAAAGACTAAAAATGATAGTTCTGCTGCCAGAGGTCAGTGGTGAAATACTCATGAACTATAAACAAAAACCAACACTTAGCTGTGATTAATTTGCTTTTTGCCACTAAACCAAACCAGAATAACTTTTTCTGTTTTTGTTTTTCAAGACAGGCTTTCTCTGTGTAGCCCTGGCTCTTCTGGAATTCACTTTGTAGATCAGAGTGGCCTAGAACTCACAGAGATCCACTGCCTCTGCCTCCTGAGTGCTGGAACTAATATGCTTAACAAATCAAAGCCCTAGGAGGTTATAAGAGTCAATTTGACTTACGTCTACATTTTCTTCAAAGGAGTCTGAACAAAATGAAGTAGATGCTTAAGTGAGCTGAGTGCATGAGTGACTCTAGCCCAGGGTGCACTGTAGAACCTAGAGAGTGGAAAAGGGAGAGAAAACTGATGCTGAAAGGAGCAATTTGCAGAGCGAGTTCTAGGACAACAGGGCCGGAACACCTTAATGAAGAACTTTACAAAGACAGCAGGGAGATGTCCCTTTATGCTTAGTAAGCAAGTCACCAGGGCTTTACAAAGAGTAAGCTGTAATATGAAGGCTTTTTTTTCTTCCTGTTTTGCCCTTGTTGCCAGCTGTGAAATCAGGGGGACTACTGACCAGGTCTGAATTTTAACAAAGCATGTCTTCCTTTACTTATGTCATTAGAAAGATGGTGATATGTGAGTAGTAGAACCTGAAGCCAAAGGGTCACAACTGAGGTCAAGGTCACTATGCAGGGCACTTTCCAGCTGGAGCAACAGCTGTTCCCATCCTCTTATTTAACTAGAGAGAAGAGGAGGGGACTCACGTGATATAGTTGGGGAACAAGAAGCTGGACAAGGATAGAGGGGTACCAAAGCACATTTAACAATTGAGCATAGCACAGATTATGCAACACTTCATGTTTTAAAAAGTATAACAGAAGACAATTTTGCAAATATTAATAAGAACACCAGGCTTAGTTTCAGCTCCTGTGCAAAATATGTATGTATTTAAGTAGAAATTAAATATTAATCAGCTAAGCCTTTGGTGAGTCTTAGCTCAGCTATTAAAAGTGCTTGCCATTCAAGAAAGAGGGCCTGAGCCTATAAGAATGCCAGATAGACATGACAGCTCTCCTGTAATTTCAGCCTAGGAAGGCAGAGAGCGAATTTCTCAGAGCTGGGAGCCAAGAGATGGGTTTGATTGAAAAGAACAGGTAAAAGAGCAATAGAGAAAGAGTTTCATCATCAACTTTAGGCCTTGAGACTCATGAACACACATGTGCACTCACACATGGAAAGATTCATAATCATGCACACCACACACACACACACACACACACACATACACACACACACACACACACACACACACACACACACACATATATATATGTGTATATATATATATATATATATATATATATATATATATATATATATATACTTGAAAAGAAGAAAAATACTGAAAGAAATATTCAAAACATCCTTTACATTATAAAACATTCTGCCTGCTCCTGGTTCTATGGTCTTTTTGTCCTTTGTAGTATGATATGATAGATGTCATCTGTCAATGTATCCTAAAAGCATAAGCACCTTTTATTGTATTCTTTTTTATTGAGCTGGGGTATATAAACATCATAGCATTGCTGTTGCTGGACTCTGGTTTTTCAGGCTGCATTATCACTTTGTATGTCTGTATGTGAAGTAAAGAGTTGGGATGAGGACACTGGGCAGTGATGGGGACATGGGCTAGATTTTGTTTTGTGAGTGAAGTAATCATCACTTTGTAAGAATGGACTATTAGTCCCTGCCTACTTTCTATTTAGAACAAAACAATGCAAACAAGCATATCATCTGCACTTTCCACTGTTCCTCTTGCAAAGTGATGTTGGTGAATTGGCTGAAGTCCTTGTACATTCTGATTGCTTTAGTTTTTTTATATGTCCCTTCTCTGCTTCATGAGTCCATTTTGGAAAGATGTTATACCTAGAGTTTTCCTGGATTGTGACAGTTACCAGATTTCATATATTTTTGACAATATTGACAGTTCTGAGACCAAAGTGTTGCTCTGTTGGTATTTTTCTGATGCCTCTCCCTTAACTTGACAGGGGTCATAGGATTAGAAAGGTAGATTTCCTCTTCAAAAAAGCTTCAACAAGGCACCACACAGATGAGGCTTATGTCAAACATGGTTCAAATCAATAACTGTAAGAACTCCTCTTTTGGAGCCCTGGACTCTCCCAGCATTTGCCTCCACATTTGGACTTCTCTCCCCTTTCTTCTGCACACACATTCTCGGTGACCTGTTCTCATCACAGCATCAAAGTTAGGTAGATTAGACAGATTGTATCATCTCATCTGACCTGACACATCTGTCATTCTGGGCCTGGAAAATGACATCTAGTCCATAAAAGCATCCCTCACATAGATTCTTTGTTCCACAGGGACGTCCTGCTGATTGTGCTATCCAAAGTTTAGGAAATCCCACCTCTATTTCCTGGATCATTTTTTTTTTAAATGAAAATAGCCAAGATCACAAGGCAGCAGGTGTTACTCACTTGAGCATTTATACTTCAACATATACCCTGGCAAGCCACATGCCAGTCAAAATGTGCACATCCACATTTGTGCCTATGCTTATATGTGTCCTGTAATTTGAACTATGCATGTGTGTGTGTTCTTGGCTTTGATGAGTTTTCTTTATTTTAAGCTATAACTTGTGAGATCTTAGCAGCTTGGATGAAGCAACAATCAGTAAGCCCAGAGTAGTGACACCAAGAAAACACAAGGACTTACAGATGTACCGTCTGTGGTTGAAGAAGCAACAAAACAAAAACTGTTGTCCAAAGTATATCACACACACACCATACCACACCACTTCCCTTCTCCCTTGGAAGGAACTGGTCTCAGGATTCCCAGGAAAAGAAGTCATGAAAATAACGCCAACTGTAGCCAATATCCAATGCATATGTTTATCCCCAAGAATGTTGCCATGCTTTATAAAAGACACCAGTCTGCCTGTACACATTTGTCTATATGTGGGTGTACGCACATTTGTGTGATACTGAGGTCACAGGGGGACACCAAGTGTCCTGCTTTATGACTCTCCACTTTATGCTTTTGAACCTGCAGCTAGGCTGGAGACCAGTAAGCCCCAGCAATCCTGTGTCCACCCCTCTTAGTGCTGGGTTTGGTTACACTCATAGTTTTTTACCTGATTACTGGAATCTGAACTCAGGTTCATGCTTATTCAGCAAGTACTCTTAAGCCCTGAGTATCTCTCCTATGCCAGACATAACAATCTCTATGGCATTAGATATATAGAGATATGGTGAATCAATGGCGTCTTGCCAGTGTTAAGTTCTTCTTTCATTAACCATCTGCTGAGGATAGGAGGAACACCTCCCCAGCCACCAGGAAATCCTTAAGAATTAATCATTTACATCCTGAATGTCCTACATATATTAACAACTCCTGACAGTCAGCAGTCTACACTAAAGTTTAATCTGGCTAAGGACTAAAAACTCAGACATCCATAGAGCAAAATGAGATTCTATATTGTTTTAAGGACACTCATAGAAACTTACCTTTTTTGTTTTTTCTTTTTTCTTTCAAATTCTACTAGACTGTTGCTAATGTTTTTGGCCTTCCTTTAGAACAAGCATACAAGAGACAGTATTGGAGCTTCAACTTGTTAGACTCTTGTTTACACAAGTTCCTAAATTTTGGCCTAAGAAAGGCCTTTGTTACTCTTTACAAGACTCCTATGCTTGAGATATGTAAAGGCATATCACTAGTATAGGCACAATCCATGGATGAAAGATATATGACTCCAAAGGTCACTGAGGATGAGTAGGATGGGCCCATCCTATTATGCCTATAGTGAATTGGGTTGTCTCCACATTATCTTTAGCTTGGAGATTGCTAACTATTGTCAGTTTAATTGGATTTAGAATCACCAAGGAGACACACTTCTGATTATATCTTTGATCAAGTTTAAAGTTTACAAACAAGGTGCAGATAAAACATATGCAGTTGTTTGGTCAGATTAAGGAAGTACTTCACAGTTGGCACTGTAACAATAGGAAAGGTATTTGGAATAAAATATCCCAGCCACCAAAGGCTATAACTTCCAAAATTTGAATTTTATTTGAAAGGAGAGAACCTGTACTCAGGGCAAGAAAATTCACTGAAGAGTCCTACTCAAAACCAACTGCCTATAAAGTGCCTTCTCAGGTTCAGTGCTATGGCACGCAAAAGCCACTGCAGCTATGGTAGAAGGGGTCAGACTACATTTCGAGCTAGCAGCAGGAATCTGCAGTTAACCATATGGTGCTAGTTTTGCAGGCATTTAGAGCTCATGGAGGCTTCTACCAAGTTTCCAAAAGTTGTTGAGGCCAGGCAACATGTGTGGCAGTTTGGATTATTTGTAAATAGATAAAGGGTCCACTTGGTGAATTGTGAAAGTGAGCCCTGAGCAGAAATGGAAGGTTTAGGATATTTGAAAAGCTAGAACCTAAAATGCTGCTGGGATGGAGTAGAGCTGGCACAAAAGAAGCTGTGTGGACTGTGTGCACTAGAGTCAGAAGAATTCAGACTAAGGTGACACAGGATTTTTGGATCCAAACTGACGCCAGCAAGAGCTCAGATGTCAGACATGGAGCTTCAGAGTTCCAACTTATACTGCTTGGTGTCTTGGTTTGGCGCAATATTTCCTTTCTATGGCCCAGTCTTCTCTTGTTAATAGCAGCAGTTATCCTAGACCATATTAGAAATATAAGTTATGTTTTGACTTTAAAGAAGCACCCATTTAACATATTGCCTTGAATCTCAGGGAAGATTGAATGTTGGAGACTTAAAGAATACTTACTGATGAACTAAAATGCACTCAAATATATTTGATATGGCTATGAGCTTTTGAAGACTAGAGATAAAGTGTTTTGGTTGAAAGTATTAAGTTTGGATGCAAAGTTGACAAGAGATATTCTAGTAATTAATCTTGACCTGGAAGACACACCTTTGAATGTGTCTGTGAAGGCATTTCCAGATTAAATGAGGGAAAAATTCTCACCCTGAATGTGTGTGATACTATCTTATGAGGTACAGTCCTAGAGAATAAAAACACAAAAATGTACAAACCAGCTTAGCACTGATACTCCTCTTCCTACACTTTGTGGTCTGCACGATGGACCAGTACATCCCTACAACTATGATTTCCTCTTTGTGATGAATTAAATTCCTCTAAATTATGAATTTGAATAAATTCTTTCTCAAATTGTTTTTTTTTCAGGAATTAGAGCACAGAAATAAGAAAAGTAACTAAATTGTAGACAAAACCATCCTAAAATCTAGTAAATGTTGAATGGAAAGTGTAGACTACATAGGAAAGCCCACAAGCAAGGATTTCTCTGCTATTTGGTACCCTGAAGACCCTCTCTGTGTTAGCTGCATTGTCCACATTTTCTGCCAAGTACAGCAGAACAATCCTAACCTCTAAATCTACTTTAATGAAGTTAGAACCTACTCTTCCAGTCTGCCACTGTCACTTTAAATTCTAGTGCTCTGCAGTTCATTTTGTCCTCAGCTACATGGATACACAGTTATAGTCTAGGTATATCCATAGGCCCAGTCCCTGAGAAAATTGAAAGAAACATCAACTAACAACTAGAATTCCACCAACTGAGTTCATTTTAATGATTCAACCACTATGTTCAGTGCAACCAAGCATACAAAGCTTAGCATTTCAGGGTTTCTGCTCCAATGAGCTTTAGCAGGGTGACAAATACAATAAACTATATCCATGACAAAATAGTGTGCTAAGGAAAGTAAATTAATGCAATACATTGATTTAAGGGGTTAGATACAAGTGGAGTAGATAGATATGTAGCCTTAAAAATATATAGCTATAGTTTTATCAGTTGGGAAAAAGATAGACGGAATAAAAACAACCAAGGGAAAGTCAGAGGCTAATAGTCAGCAAAGGGCAAGTGCATGCAGATGTGACAGTATAGAACCTAGAGCAGGTTGAAGCATGATGAGCTTGAAGAAAAGAATCCAAGAGAAGAGAGGAACAGACTGGGGTACCACAGTGTTCAGAGCAGAATTTATTCCTGAGCTAATGCTGAATGTTGAAAGGGGTTCAGAGGAAGTGTCTACTGTACTCAGAACGCTATGTGGACAATTGTGGAGCAGGTACAGATGCAGAGGAAGCTGGATCAGGAGTACTTCACCTCTGATCTTTTCCACATTCATGCTGCTCATGTGTGCTTGACTCTGATGTAAAGTTTTATCCTCTCCACTCTAACCCACACCATCTTTCTTAAACTGAGAGTCTGAAGAGCCTCATTTTAAATAGAAAGCTCTTAAAGACTGAGACATCCTCAAACCCAGAAATGTGACTAGTAGCAAAAAGGAGCAGCTGAGGTGGTGGGGTCCTCCATGCAGACATGACCGAAAAGGACACCTCTGATTGATAGGACACAGCAACTGAAGGAAAATAAGATGCTTCTTCTTCCCCTTCTGCCATCCCCCAAAGCTCAAGCACTAGAACCGGCCTCAGAGCAACATTTGAGCACTAGTTTTCACATCTGATTAGTCACATCTTTTTTTTTTTTTTTCAGCCTCAGTTCTGCAGGCACTCCTTTCTCTTCTCATAGGGTCACACAAAGGTCTTTTGTGTTTGGACCCATTGCTAACATTCAGAAGTATGTCTCTTTGGTGATTCTAAATCCAATCAAGATGACAATGGTTATCAGTATCAGAGCTGAAGGTAATATAGAGATAGGCATATTTACAGCAACTACAGTAAGATGTCCGCATCCTGACAATCTTCAGTGGTCCTTGCTATGGCCTTTAGAGTCATCTCTTCAGTTGCATAGTGTAAAATAGTTGTTTTATATTAAGTAGTGTCTACAAGTTTTCTAAAATGAAATGACAGTTCCATAAATGGTAAGCCAAAGCTAAATTCTTGCTAAATATCTATTTTCTAAAACCATGAGAAAGTGGAAAGTAGTTTTAAGAATGCCTGTGGTCAATGACTTAGGTATATCTTAGTTCTGATGAAAGAGCAAAAAATGTTTAGCCAAAAACTGAAGGGACTCAGCAGTACTCAAATCTGTCTTCCCTGTCTTCTTCTAGGTGATGAGGACATAAGCTTTGACTTTGTAAAGTCAGGACCAAAACACATATGGAAAATGAAGATGCCTTCCTACATAACAAATAGACTCATTCAAACATCATTCTTCAGGTAAATTGTCTGACTCTGACTCCCCAGGGGTCTGTGACTACCCATACCAGGTCCTGGAGGAGTCATGTGGTAGGGCACAAGCTATATAACCCCAGACCTGCATCATCAGAGAAAAAGTTGTCCCCACCCACTTTACCTAGCAAGTCATCAAGTCAGTAAGGGCTGAAAAAAAAGTAGAATATGACTCATTCTAGCTGAAAAGTAACTCATAAAGGAAATTGCCTGGTGTTCAGGGTGATGCCATTCACTGTAACCTGTTGGGACTAGACCTGTCTGTCGTGCAGCATCATGGACAGGTATCAAGGAGACATGCCAGGCACACTCCAGCTTCATCTGCCACACGGTGACTCAGATATTTCTTAACTAAGCCTCACCCTCTGATCCCTCCCAGTCCCTATGGCCTGCTTTTCCACAGCCCAGAAAGCAAACAACTGGCTTGGAGCAAAGCAGGACCCTGGGGTGAGTAGGGATGGTAAACAAAGTAAGGGGAAGGCCAGGTACTCAGTACATGCTCTGAGAATTCCTAGACTCTGAACTTTAAACCATCACAATAAATACGAAAATATTTCCTGTTGTATGTCCTCAACTCTAAATTACACACCAAAAAAGGAAAGGAATTCCTCTTCATCTCCCACCCCGTCCCTTATCTTCCTTTCCCCTTTTGTCCTTTCTCCCTCATTTTCTGTGAGAAAATGGGTTGAATATTTACACTATGCTTTTCCAAAATAAATAGCAAACTCTCAGCCAATTTTCAGGACACTGCTACACCTTGTAATGTGATGATTGGGAAGGACAATCAATCCTGTATGAGAAAGTTAAGTGGTCCAGGACAGTGTACCAAGACCTGAACCTATGCAGAGCAAGTATGCAGTTGAGGTGGACTGAATAAGCGTGATTAAATAAGTGGGTAAAGGGATAAATGAGTGTGGGAAGGAGCTGAGTTTGTTCTTTGTACAGGCACAGATCTAGGAATGGAGGCACAGCAGTAAATAAAATAAATCTTATCTTCAGATTAAGTGGGTTTGACAAACATGGTACTGGAGAAAAAAAATGTTAAATGGAAAAGAAAGCAGGAAAAGGAGTCCTGAACAGCAGGGAGGATGTAGGGCTATGAATTCACAGCCACATGTTTGATAAGAAAACTGTAAAGTAAAGTTTGGGACTCCAGTGAACTTTAGAAGTATTAAAATGAGAAAGATAACATCTCCTGGTTTCTGCTTGTGCTCTGACTAAAACTACTGCTATCATTTCCAGATTCTTCATTGATCACCAAAATGGAAGAAAAAATGAAAAACTCACTTTGAGCTTTCAACATGTCACCATCTGGTCATTTAATTAGAATCCAAGATAGCTGAAGAGAGTAAAAAATCCTAAAGGTCCTCAGAGACTATAGGAGAAAGAGGGCCACAAACATTCTTGTCATCCACTTCTGAAATTGCTTCCTGCCTCAAAGCCTGAGACCTCAGAGCTCTCTCCAATTCTTTTTAGTTTTGTTTTGTTTTGTACTGCTTTTAGAGACAGGGCTTCTCTGTGTAGTCCTGGCTTTCCTAGAACTCACTATGTAGACTAGAATGAACTCACACTCAGAGATCTGCCTGTCTCGGTCTCCTGAGTGCTGGGATTATATGCCGTACCTGGCCTCTTTCTCCAATTCTTAAACATCAAAAAACAATTTAGTAAATTTAGACTTCTAACACTGCATTTTATTTTATTGAAGTAAAGTGCACACACAGTAGATCCAAGAATTTTAAGACTACAATTGGCATTTCGATAAATACATAAGTCAGAACATATCCTACTCTCAGTATCACAAGATGTCGAATCTGTAGTTCCATGCTAGATGACACTAGTGAGGGACAGGCAGTCACTTTGTGACTACCACAGAAATTAATTAGGCCTGCCTCTTCTCAGAGCTACTATATGTGGAATCATGAAGCATATTTTATCTAAGATCTGATATCCCTCCATCAAGATGTCTTTGAAGTTCATCTAAGTTTTTCCTTTATCATCTCTAAGCAACAGTCTATTTTATGACTAACAATTTTATCCATCACCTTTAGGGACATATTTGACTTATTTTCAACTTTTATTATTTTCGTTTTTGTGGACAAAATTGCTAAGAATTTTTCTATTCTAGTCTTTTTTTTTTTCATTTCTTTTGGGTGTAGAATGGTTAGTGTTTGGGTGGGAGCTCCACCTCAACCCCTGGCACCCTAGCATCCATATACTCAAAGAGTCTGGAATGTTCTGGTGGAAGATTCACCTCAATGCCTGTCCCCCATCTCTTTCCCGAAACCTGCCACTTCAAAGCCCACCAAATACAGCTCCTCCCCCAGAGACCAAATTCCTCCTCCTTACCCTCCTTACCCTCCTTCCTGTCTCCCCTCCCTACACTGCTGTCCCCTATTTCCCAATGCCTCAACCTACAGCCTAATGTCCCTGAATCTTCCCCAGTTTCTTCTCATACTCAGTTTTGCCAGACTCCTGCCCTCCTCTGCCCTCTCCAAGAGGTAGGTAGAGCCAATGGAATTGAGTCCCCAGAGAAGAGACCTCATGATTTGTTGACTCCTCCAAGGTATGAAAATGGTCTAGGACAAAGTTGTTCATTTTGATAAGCTCCAAGAGATTATACAGCTAGCGGACAAAAACCCAGCTATTTTTCTAAACCAGTTACAAGAGACTGTGGTTCGATATATTTGCCTTGACCCAGCCTCCCCATTTCATTTCTCAGTCAGCACTGGATATTAGAAGAAAATTTAAAAAGGCTGAGGAGGGTCCCCAAACTACCCTACAGGAATTGGTGAAAATGGCTTTTAAAGTTTTTAATGCTCCAGAAGATAGCCAAGTCAACCCAACAGACAAGGCTACAACAGAAGGCTACTCTCCAAGCCCAAGCTTTAGCAACTGCCTGAGGCCACTGGGCCCCCACAAGGAGGACAAGGGAAGTTGGTCATGAGGTTTTATCCTGCTGGAACTCATCCTAAGTCAACTCTGCCAGAAACCTATTTCAAATTTGGCAAGCAGGGCCCCTGGTCATGGTATTGCCCTGACCCTCAGCCACCCAGGAAGCCATGCCCTATCTGCTGACAGCCTGGGCGCTGGAAATTGGAATGCACCCATGTGGACTCATCTTCTATGCCACACCACAGAGGTCCAGCCTTACCAACATCAGCAAATGAAACTCTTCTAGCCTTTAAACTCCTAAGCCTGGTGGAGGATTAATGCAGCCTAGAGTTGTTGACTCCCATTGCCCTCTCTGGGCCTAGGGTGACACTGCAGGTAGTGAGTGGGTAAGTCCATTCACTTTCTTTTGGACACAGACTATTCTGTTTTGACACCTCACTCAGGTCCTACAGTTCCCTCACCAATTTCTGTCATGGGGATGGACAGGACCCTTTCCTTCCCACTTAAGACTCAGCCACTTTCCTGCATTTTTACAGAGTAATTATTCTCACACACTTTTTCTAGTCATACCTGCTTGCCCTGCACTTCTTTTTTCCTAGAAACTTGCTTCTTTGCTTCCTCAAGAAACAGATGCCTGAGGTCTCCAGAATGACAACCGGATGCTCCTCCACTTGTACCTCCTGTTGAATAGGAGCCCACCAATTCCAGACTCCCTTCTCCCCCACATCGTCCCATGCTCACAGGAAGTAGCCAGACTTGAATTTGTGCCAGAGTGGGTGGGAACTCCACCTCAACCCCTGGCACCTTGGTATCCATATACCCAAAGAGTCCAGAATGTTCTGGTGGAAGATCCACCGCAATGCCCATCCCACATCTCTTTCCCCAAACCTGCCACTTCAAAGCCCACCAAACACAGCTCCTCCCCCAGAGAGGCTCAAGACCACTCTCACAGGGTATTTAAGCTGCATCCCAGAAAACAGACACATGGTTTTTTGGTCTCTCATCTCAGTCTTCTCTCTCTGGTCTAGAGAATCACCTGAGAACGCTTTACCCATTAAACCAGGGCTCCTCCTAATTCAGTCTGATTTGGTTTGACTTGGATTGCTGTGTCAGCAGAGAGGCCAATGGGGTGCACAAAACTTTCAGTTAGGTTTTGAAACAACTGTGTGTTTATCTTATATGAAACTGACAAATTGTTCTGCAAAATAGTTGCACCATTTTATACTCCCAGCATCCTTTCCAACTTTACACATGTACGAATGGTACAGAATTGTGTCCTCTTGGTCTCTTGTTACAGTTTTCTGCAATAATAGTGTTTTTCACATCCTCATTGCCATTTCTGGATTATTTAGTGAAGTTTTGTGTCAATCTTTTTCATATACATACAGTTAATTTTGATGTGTTTTTTTAAAAAAAGTGATTTCTCTTCCACTTTTATCTTTGATGAAATCCTGCTGTGTATGTATACATGTCTGAATGTATATGTGTGTATGTGTATATACATATGTATACTTTCTAACTTAGAATTTCTCCATTCTTCCTAAAAGTCTTTGCCTACTTAAAGACTGATGTTGGTGTCTGTTGTTGGAAGATTTGTCACTCAGCAATAGTTGTAGCTAGGTCAGCTTTGGTGAGTAGAAGTACATTTTGTGGAACACATGTATAACCCCCATCTCTGCCACCATGGCCACTTTGTTCATGGGCCCATTGGGCAATGAAAGGAGTGGCTGGGGAAAGAAGCTAACTATCCACTGAATGGGTCATCCTATCTACTTGATTATTGAACTCCTCCTCAGCTAAAATCACCTTTTGGTGAGCATTCACACGGGACACAAGTATCTTCACATTCTTTGCTCATTTAGAAAGATCTATCCATATACTTCTTCTCCAGATGTCTTTCTAATCAATTTTCCATTCATACATATTCCAAGTCCCTGACCCAAGTTGATCCATTGTATGTAGCTCATGAGTCAGTGAACAATCATACATCTGGACATTTCTCCTTCCAAACAAAATGTACAACCATGTACTGCCTAAAGTTTTTTTCAGTGTGAATATTTCCCTTCACTGTTGTCCCAGGAAGGAGTTATAAATTATGCAGCTGTGGTCTTCTGGGTGGTAACTGCAGAATGTACAGAACCATCAGTAAACTAGGCCCTAGTTTTCTCTTTCTCAGTCAACTGATCATAGGTGCATGTTCAGCAGCAGACAGCATTGTAATGGGAGTAGAAACCATAGGCATTAGGGCAACTTCTTTATGTAATTTTCTTGTGCCTTCAGGACCTATGTAGGCCTGGTCTCACACATCCCACTTCCACTTGATAATGAATTGCTGCTGCTGTGTGTCCTACTTTATGACTTAGCAGGTCAGATAACACCCAGCTTATAATCAGCAGCTCTGGTCAAACAGTAACTTGGTGGTACATTGTCAAATATTCAGTTTCTTCTAAGGCCCAAGAGCAGGCCAAGAGTTGTCTTTCAAAGGGAGAAGAGTTGTCTGCAAATGATGGCAGAGCCTTGCTCCAAATTTTCAAATGTCTTTTTTGTTTTTTACCTATAAGGTGTGGCCAAAGGCTCCAAGCAGCATCCCTATCTGCTACAATTGACACCTCAAGTACAATCAAGTCTACTGGATCATATGATCCAAGTGGTAAAACAGCTGCATAGGTCTGGACAGTTTGAAGAGTCTTCCTTCTCTTGTTCAAGGCCCTACTCAAAGCTATCAGCTTTTAAAATCACTTGTTATATGGGCTGAAGTGACTCAAGGATTAATTTCCTTAGTCAAAGGTGGAAAAAAAACAATATTTTAGGGGGTAGGGGTGTGTGTACATCTTCTACTGAGAGTAGAGTATTGTGGAATATTACTTTAACTGTGGAAAGATGTGTTACATTTGTTTATGCTATAGAATATTACTTTATGTTGCATTTGCTTATGCTGCATTTGCTTAACTATGTAAAGATGTGTTACATTTGTTTCACCTTGTCTGCCTAAGGTACCTGGTTGGTCTAATAAAAAGCTGAACAGCCAATAGCTGGGCAGTAGAGGGACATGCAGGGCTGGCAGGCATAGAGAATAAGTAGGAGGAAGAGTCTAGGCTTGAGACAGAGAAGAGAGAATGAGGAAGTCAGAGAGAGAGAGACTCCCAGGGCCAGCCAGTCAGGAAGTCACCACCCACTCAGACATGGAGGAAGCAGGAGAAGTAGGACATCCAGAATGAAAGAAAGGTAAAAAGCCTTGAGGCAAAACATATATGAAGAGAAACAGATTAAAATAAGTTATAAGAGCTAGTGGAACAAGCATAAACTAAAGCCGAGCATTCATAACTAATAAGAAGTCTCCATGTCATGATTTGGGGGCTGGTGGTCCAAGAAAGCCTGCTACAGTGGAGAGTCTACTTCCTCATGTGAGGACCCTTTCCTTCCCACTTAAGACTCAGCCACTTTCCTGCATTTTTACAGAGTGATTATTCTCACACACTTTTTCTAGTCATACCTGCTTGCCCTGCACTTCTGCTTGGTTGCAATAATCTCAGCCACTTTGAGTCCATACTCACCTTGGCCACCCACACTCTTCTGGGTATTTTACAGGTCCATTCATGGGGTCTCCAGATATGTCAGCCTCTATACCAGCTTTGAGGATACCAATCTGGTGAGGATTGGCAGTGTCATAGAGTGCCTATCAGAAGCTCTTCACACCTCCCAGAAGATTCACATTCCCTGTTACCCATAATCCTTGGGAAAGGTTGGGAAGACCAAGGGACTAATCAAACAACAGCTCACTAAGCTCTCCATTGAACTCGGGTTATCTTGGCCCTCCCTTTTTCCCATTGCCCTTACCCGCCTCCAGGCCACCACATTCTCTCCTACAGGCCTGAGCCCTTTTGAACTCCTTTACAGAAGGCCTTTCTCCTCAATCACCACACCCTGGCCCAAACTCCCTCACTGGCTGGGTACCTCCCCTACCTCTCTCTTCTGAGGTCCCTTCTTTTTTCACATGCTGACAACTATCTCCCTGCCCCAACATCAATAGACCCAACTGCCCCTGAACCTGCTCAACTCTCCCTAGGGGACAGAGTACTTTTCAAAGAGTTAGCTTCTAAGCCTTTTGAGCCCTGATGGATAGGACCTTATTCTATGATCCTCACCACCACCTCAGCTGCCAAGCTCCTGAGACATCCATGCTGGTACCATCTCTCCAGGCTCAAACAGGCACCTATTCAGGATACATGTCAAGCAGCTGGAAACCTCCACCCTCCATTTTTCCAAGGTGTACCAATAAAGGGCCTATCTGCTGTTCTGATCTGTGCATTTATCTTTGTGGTACAACTAGGGTGAGCGTCCAGTATTGATGGTGTAGCAGAAGTCAGAGGCCTTGAACCTGGCCAACAATATATAACACCATGAACATTTGCAAGTAAAGCAGTTCAGACAAAAGGGTATACTGCATGATACACAGCAGCTCCCAATACCACTAAGAGGAATGAAGAGTGGATGGAGAGGTTAGAAAGATAGAGGGAAAAAGTAGCTTTATTTATTTATTTTTGTTTGCTTATATTTTGTTTGTTTTTGTTTTAGTTTTTTTGTTTGTTTTAATTAATATTCTTATTTGTATTTTTACTTTCATTATTTTCATTATTTCTTTTAAAGTATTCTTTTGATGGGTAAAGGGCAGATATGGAGGGACTGGGAAGTAAGTGGTATTGGAATGCATGATACAAAATTCCCAAAAAAGCAATAAAAAATGTTTTAAGACAAATCTAGAAACTGAACCATGTTTCCAGATCATAGTCATAAGTTTTAAATAATAAGCTATCCATGATCTTTTCTGCACAGAAGCTGAATCTCTCCATAAAGAGTGGAGAGATAACTAATGTCCTCTAGAATAAATCAGCCTGTCCATAATCCAGTATGTCCCCTCCAATCCAAGTGATATCTTGCTATGCCTCTAGCCCTAAAGCCCAAAGACTAATGCCAAGGCATGGTGGAGATGCACAAGGGGGAGAAGATACTAACCCCCCCCCATTGCCCTGTAGGCTCTCTGCTTAGGTCTGTTGATGTGAACTGAGACATGGGTGACAAGAATGCTCTAGTTAGCACCTCACTCAGCTACCCAACTTATCTGGACTCAGTGAAGAGGTTCCTCAAAGATAGGAGCAGACTGTTTTAATATTTATTTGATATCATGCCTATTACAACAGTAAATATTCAATGCCATGGCACAAAGAGGCATGAAATCTAATAAAAATTCCTAGAAAGCAGCTGTTTGACTGTAGAATGAGTCATGCACCTTATTTGACTTAGGAAATGAAAAGTATCTAAGGTAGTCCCATGAGTGGAAGAAGAAAGGAAAGCAAAAAGCCAAAATAGGATTTATGAAGATTTGGGGACACATTTTCTAAGAATTTCAACAATGAAATGAGCTTCAATGTTGTCATGAGGCAGCAAGGGCCCAATATGTGACATGTGTGTTGCTTATACAACAGGCCAAAGTTCAGAAGAGTTCAAATATCAATTATCAGTGTTAAACACTTACTGAAATGGAGGCCTGTGGTGGTATTGTGTTCCCCAAAATATTGTGTACCCTAATAAATTTATCTGGGGTCAGAGAACAGACAGCCACTAGATACAAAGGCTAGAAAATGGTGGCATTCACGCCTTTAATCCTAGCATTCCAGAGACAGAAATCCCTCTGGATCTCTGTGAGTTCAAGGCCACATTGGAAACAGCCAAGCATGGTGACTCACGCCTTTAATCCCAGAAAGCCAGCCTTTAATCCCAGGAAATGATGGCAAAAACAGAAAGATATATAAGGCGTGGAGACCAGAAACTAGAAGCATTTGGTTGGTTAAGCATTTTGGCTGGTTAAGCGTTCAGGCGTTCAAGCAGCAGTTCAGCTGAGAGCCATTGGGATGAGGACACAGAAGCTTCCAGTCTGAGGAAACAAGACCAGCTGAGAAGTTGGCCAGGTGAGGTTAGCTGTGGCCTGTTCTGTCTCTCTGATCTTCCAGTGTTCACCCCGATAACTGGCTCTGGGTTTGATTTTATTAATAAGAACTTTTAAGATTCATGCTACAGAGGCCAACAGGTTTTAAGTAGTGCAGCATTTCCATGGTGTCAGTGCTGAGGCTAGGAAACACAAGAGACAGGATTCCATCACATGTGGTTTTAATTTTATTGTCTTTCCCTTCAGAACTCTACTTTTCTCATGAGCTCCATGACTAAACCAGAAACACTTGCTATCCACAGACACAGGCGTGGCATCAATGGTATCAGTATAGGATAGATAAGTAATTATGTAGATTTCCTCAGCATTGACTCAGACCAACATCATTCAATATGAATAACATGAAAAATTGTCTTAGAAGTCTTCTGTCTTAATGGTATAACAGGAATTAGAACTGGCCCAGTATATAATATATGCCTGTCATTCATGGAACTTTTGTAGACAGGTATAAATGAGAAGTAAGACTCTCAGATCCCACCAACATACTTGGACACAATATAAGATTTTTTTTTTTGTCATAGTAATAGTTACATTTTTTTTCCTTAGAATGGAGAAATAAAAGCAATTGATGACAGGAGTGCTACAAGATGGGGTTGAAATACAACCAGAAAAGAAGAAATTTGCAAGGATACTGTTTATCTGGGCAGCATCAATGTCAGGCTGTGTGCTGAGAAGAGAGACCTTCAGTGTCTACAGTTTCAGGTCCATCAAGGAGGCATTGTACCACCCTTTTGATTTCACCATGTACACTGAAGTTACTGAGAGGCTGACCAAGAGGGTATCTGTCAGTAAGGGCACAATGATCATGACCATATGGTTTAAAAACCCCATGTGTGGTCCTTATACCTGATAGAGTGATACAAGGGTCCTGTTTGATTAAGTAAAAGCCAAGAAACACTCAAATTTTGGTGATTATTACTGCAGTAATCTTATTCATACATTAATTTTAAAACATGTAATGAGTACTGTGCTAAATGTTAGAGAAAGAGAATAGTGAGTAAATTATCATGCCTTTGTGGAAATGCACTCTGTCAAAATGACATTATCCAAAGAATAGAAAACCCAGAGCATACTCGTAGAACATGGTCTGTGCTATAGGGAAAAGCAGAGTTACCATGAACACAGAAAAGGAGCTTTTTTTTTTATTAACTAAACCTAGGTGACCCAGAGCAAAGGTAGGTATGGGGGATTTATAAGGAGACAGAGAAAGTAGGTGTGGAGCAATAGACTGTCAACAAGACCACTTGGTTTGAGTGCACAGTGGACAGATGGTGTGCCACATGGAGAGATGGATAGCATGTCACAGCCAATTAGGGAAGTTTACACACAGACTGGGAGTAGAGCAATGAGACCATCCCTTCATTTATTAACTCCAGAAAGAGCTCATCCATGCTTTGTAGGCAGCTAAACACTTTGACAGGCAGCCTTAAATGTCAAACCTCTTTTTATTCACAGAGTATTTTGTATTTTCTGTGTAAATTTTCAGATTTCCAAAATGAAGTGCTGATTTGTAAAACTTACACTAGTAAGGGAGGTCAGCTGACTGATTTTGCAGTGCTCTAGTGTGAGCATGGAAACATGGCCTATGTGCCCTGCTATTTGCTTTCCTGCTCTTTTGTTGGAAATATTTTGTGTTTTATGTTTTGTTCTAATATCAAGAAGCCACTCAACATTTGAATAATTCAGAGGATACTGAGAATATTTGTTGAGCAACAGTTTCTACTTTTTAATCATGTGTGAAATTCCAGATCCTTGAAAATACTTTAATAAGTGCAATGTTTTCTTTTCTTTCCTCATACCCTTAGATGTTTGTTCTAGTATAAAGCTTTTCTACGTTATCAAATAAACACCATAAAAGTTTTTATACTTTGTCCCATGCCCACTTTGGAATTTGACTGCTTAACTTCTTAACTGCTCCCTATGCTGTGAGCCCATCCTTCTTTGGTAACCCAGGTAAATTATTTTGTTTTATTGCCTTCAATTTACAAATACAATTAGATGGTTTTTCTTCTATGTAATATAGGTTTATATATGTATATATGTGTATATAGTTACTATTCTATGAAGGGTTTCAGTGGAAGTCTAGTCTTTAACAAAATACTCTCTCTCTCTCCCTCCCTCCCTCCCTTCCTCTCTGATACACATGCAATATATGATCTACTTAACATCTATATATAATAAATATATGGTGTCTATTAGATAACAAATTATAACATGAAATATGACCTCTGAGTAATATCCGCAATGTTAAAAGAGAAGACAACTGCTGGAGATAAAAGAAAAGTTATCTGCTGACACAATCTTCGATTAGCCTGTATTCAATGGTTCCATGTGTGGGAAATGACAAGGCCTCAACATAAAATTGGTATCCATTTCCACTGTTGGATTCCAGGAGTGGATTTCAGTTTCTCAGTCACCATCAGAGGTTACATTATGTGTCCATCTTTTCTATGGCTTCATCCAAAAGTCTAGTCTAGCAAGAACCAACAAGCAGTATTTAATATCAGTGGATATAAGCAGCTAGCTTTCTGGAATTGCCTGCACCTGCTCTGAAATAAGTACAGCTACTTTCTAGAACCATGTGGTATCATAGGAAATATTATAAAGTGAATAGAACTGAATAATAACATAGATGGCACTAGGTAAAAAAACAAAGCATCCCTCCCTGTTGGATTCCAATGTATGACTAGAACACTAGACTCAAGCAGGTAAACATTTTATTAACTCTCTCTTTAGAGTCCTGTGCACAAGTTTATTTTCATAGCTATTAAAGTTCTTTTCTTGTTTAGAGAAGTTATGAGGAGCTTTGAATAGCTTGCTTTAGTGACTTCAAAGATGGATTTCCTAACAAAGTGTCAGGAATTTTTAGAGATCCTTGGATGCAATTTTTTTTACTTAAAGTTCTTTTCTAAAAGTCAAGAATAATCTTCCAAACCTATCCTATTCAAATCTATAGATTTTTAGGTATTTGAGAGGACAAGAAAGTAAAAGAGGAGATAAGAGCTGTATTCTGAGTAGGAACATAACACAGTGGATGAAGACAGATGTACAGGTGGACCTCTCCCCCTGTAAGTGTCTGTCTGTGACATGACAGGCATATCAGAGATAAAGTAGACTAAAACTGAAAAACATTTGTGCAGATTTGAATTTAAAAAACATTTCAATTGAATGCCCTTGAAAATCAACTGCATAAGTACATCTAAGGAGTTAGAGGGTAGACTGTGCCTAGACAAGCAATGAAGGTACAACAATGTAGTCCTTGCATTCACTTTCAGATGCAAAGCCAAAGCCAGACCTTCAAAATAGAAAATACTGAGGATGCATCAATTATCTTCTCATCCCGTGAAGCCAAGAAGAGTTGAAGATCTATAAAACTATCAGTTCATAACTAATCACTTTATGAACAAATTACCTTACTGAGGTGATAAAAAGGGTAGACTAGTCCTTGTCATTTGTTGTGATCTCTGTTATATAAGAGTATAATTCTAGAAGCCACATGGTGACCATATCTTTCCTCTTTTAAATATTCATCTATTTGAGGGTACTGGCAAACAAGAAAAAAGCATATATACCTGTGCATAAAATACGAGTTAACACACTAACAGTGCTAAACATAAGAAAGTGAGATTTAATGCGTGTCAAATCCTGCAGTTTACAGTTTCAATCCTCGTCCACACCATTTTCCTGTCAGTGTCTTCTCACTCTGACCTCATCAGAGGTGTCCATACCACACTGGCTGCTTTTGATTTTTATGTATTCACTTCTGTCTAAATTTTTTTAAAGCACATTGTTAAAACTGATGTTGCTTAAAACTAGAACAGAATGGATAGTGGAAAGTAAAGGTGACTGGAAATGAGCCACCACACAAAGCATTCATGGTTTCTTAGACATAGGGCCTATACAAGGATGTGGAGAAAGCCAGTCTCTGAGTACTGCTATGCTTTACACATGATGCCACATTTCATAAGTAAGGAAACAGTTCATTTAACTCTCTCAAATCTTTCATAAAAATCTGTTGTCTCAGATTAAAGTAAGGGAGCTAGTATTTCAGAGATTTTCTAGCCTTGGGGGAAAAAGTAAAGAGCTTTTAGAAGAGAATTGTTTGTCAAGTGAGAAATCTGGAACCACGTAATAATGTTCATATGTGTGTTCATGTCTCACTTTTCTATACTAATATTACAATTTTGTGTTATTATTGTGAAAGAAGGAAAAATGAGCATGAAATAAATTTGCTGCTCCACCATAACAGAGTAGCAAGCTAGCTACTGGACTTCCTGTTGAGCTGCTGTTTCTTCATAATGTTGGCAAAACCCTTGGATGCCATAGCATACACAGAGCAGTGCTGCATTCTATTCTGGACAATGATTCTCTTTCTAATTTAGCCTTGGAAGGCCAAGTTCCATGGTTTGGGGCACACCATTTCAATGCAGTCCTCAGCAGCTGCCAATGATTTGGCTAGCACTGCATGATCTGTACCTGTAAGAGTATGAAACTGAAGATTATCAGGTACAGGACCCACACAGTTGTCACCTTAAAGATCTAAACGGGGTATCAAACAAAACAGTTCCTCTCCAAAGCATCCCCCTGGACTTGCTGTACTTTCCTCACACCCTTGTACTACAGCAGTCCACTCTTGTAGCTGTCAGCTGAGTCATCCACTTGCCAGGTTGACCAAACTTGTCAGTTCCTATCCTTTCTCATCATCCCCCAGAAAATAAAAATGTTTTAGAGATACATCAAAAAAGCACATTAATTATTCCAAAGGTGCATTTGCATTTTAAAGAAAGACAAGTATGACCAAGTATAGTCCTGTCTCTTGGTCTATGCCAACCCTTGACTTTTTAGGTACTAGGACCACACTCTTCACAGACTCCAGCCTTAGGAGACTTGTCAATTGGACACATAGAACACAATGAGAAGGAGCCACTGTGCATAAGGAGGCACACCACTGTTTTTTGGTAAGTTGTAGCAAATCCACAGCCCTAACAAAGTCATTTTCACTCCTGAACTAAGGTACTTTCTTGAGCAGAGAGGGAAGGGTAGAGCTGAAGTCCAAGACAGCATGGGCTAGTCTGAAGGAGTGAGGCAGATAAAAGCCGTGCACTCATTTTTCAATGAAGAAAACAGCATGCATAAATGCACCAATGGAAACCCTCCTCCTGCTGGGTCTGACAAATATTTCAGTGCTAGAGAGAACAGGCTGGTGTGTGCCACATGGACACTCCCTTGCACTGAAGGTGGTCCTTGACACCCATTATATTATTTTAAAATATAAATGTATTTAAATACTGATGCAAATTGAAAAGTCTTTCTTCTGTTTCTTTTATCTTCCCACCTTTAATATATGTCTTATATATACATTCCAATCAAGACTATTTATGCTGGCAGAGATCCTCTGTAATATTGCCTGCAAACTGCACATGCAGGAGTTCCAAAGCCTTCTCCAATAGATGCCAGTGCCAGGTCAAAATGCTTTAAGAGTGTAAGAAAAAGGAAAGAAAAAGGAAAGAAAGGAGAGAGAGAGAGAGAGAGAGAGAGAGAGAGAGAGAGAGAGAGAGAGAGAGAAAGGAAGGAAGGAAGAAAGAAAGAAAGAAAGAAAGAAAGAAAGAAAGAAAGAAAGAAAGAAAGAAAGAAAAGAAAGAAAGAAAGAAAGAAAGAAAGAAAGAAAGAAAGAAAGAAAGAAAGAAACCTGGGTGAACATTGAGTTTTGCTGCTTTAAAATGAACATTAATCTGTAGTATTTGAATTGATGAATCTCATCATAGCTAGGTAAGAACTCTTATAATAGTCAAAAGAAAAATGTCAGACCCACTAAAAGTAAGTCTGCAAACATAGCATCTAATCTCTGCCACCTCTTATAGAGACAGCCAGCAATTCCTCTGGGTTTCTGAGTCAATGATTAAAATTTCAGTTGCATCAAAATGAAACGTGTTGCTTGCATTAAAAATGACAGTATTAAAATAGTTTCACTACGTTCCTGTGCCTTAAATTCATCTTCTTACTAAAAGCAACCATATATCATAACACAGAAATCTGAAAAAAATTTGTGACTACAATTGTAACTAACTATTTACTTACCAAGAAACTTTGGTGTAAGACCCCATGATGGTCAGCACCTTAGTGTATAAACCTGAAAAATAGTGACTGATCAAAACATAGAACTGAAACCCATGCTTATCTAGCACCCAGAAGAAAAGTGGAAAACCATGGAGGTTCTTGCTCTAGGAGCAACACTGTAAACTACTATGTGATGCTCATGTGCAGCCTCTCTCCACCAATGCCACCTCCATAGAAAAGATGAGCCCATAATTGACAGTGACTGAGCAGTGCTGCCTGCCCACACTAGAGTCAGCAGCCACACTGGAAGAAACCTGACTTTTATTATTATTATCATTATCATTATTATTATTATTATTATTATTATTATTATTATTTCTATAATTTTTAAGATTATAATATAATTACATCATTTGACCCTTCCCTCTAAAATCTCCCATATACTTTAATCCAAAGTAATTAATATGAGAGTTAATGAATTCAATTTTAAAGTATTTAGTATAAATTTAAGTTGCTGAATGTAGTCAGGTATGCCTTTAATTCCAGCTCTATTGAGGCAGAGGCAGGTAGATCTCTCTGAGTTGAAGGCCAACTTGGTCTACATAGTGAGTTCTAAGCCAGCCAGGGCTACAAAGTGAGACTGGTCTCAAAAAAAAAAAAAGGAAGGAAAGAAAGAAAGAAAAAGGAAGAAAGGAAGGAGGAAAGGAAGGGAGAAAGGAGGGAAGAACAAAGTCAGGCTTTTCTTTTCTAAGAAAGCATGGGGGTCCTGTTTATAAGGTTTCATCTGGTAGAGTTCTTCTTAGTTTAGTGATGTGTGCATTAATGGCTTTGGATTTCACTGTTCTCTATAGCATGGCCATCCCACCTTAGCACTTTACAGGCTCCTCTAAGCAGTCAAATGACCTTTTTTCTGCCTCACAGGGTAACTGCGGATACTTATCTGCCTCAGAGATGGTGAGCTATCCAGAATGATGGGTAAACAGATGAGGAAATTTCAACTAGTAACTGGAAAGGGATAAAGTGAAAGACCCCTCCCTGTTAGTACACTCATGACATTCACATCAGCAAGACCTTCTCTCCTATTGCAGTTTGCTGATAGGACTCATGTTCTTCTCCTTTGATAACATGCTTAGACCTCAACAGATACACATCTGTTCTCTATTATGTTGTAGAGAACAAACCATAGTGAGCAACTTTGAGAGATTTTCCTTTTCTTCACTCAGCACACTTGTCTGGGTATTTATACAAACTGATGCCAGTTTGTATTCTTTATTTATACAAAAAAATATATAAATTTATACAATAAATAATTATAAAAATAAAGAATTCACGCCTTTTTTATTGCTGAGAATGATTGTTTGGTAGACACAGTAAACTTCATTCCTAGCATGAACCCCAAACTCTCCTAACCTTCACCCATCACTCAATTCTAAAAGTGAGGCACATTTGGGAATAATCATTGCAGTAACCACTGTCATCTCAAAACCAAATCTCTCAGATTCTCCTGGCTGCCATATTAACAAAACACCATAAACTGAGTGGATTAAAAAAAAGGAAAAGTTTATTTCTAAAAGTTCAGAAGTCCAAGACCAAGGTGATGACAGATCCAGTGCCTGAGGAGAGCCAGCTTTCTGTTTACTACCAGCTGTCCTCTTGCTGCATTCCTACATGGAGAAAAGGAAGAGAGCTCTCTGGGGTCTCTTTTATCAAGGCACAAAACCCAGGCTTCAGGGTTCTATACCATGACCAAATCACCTCCCAATGTTGCATCTTGAAATTCTACCCAACATATTGGTGGCATGAATATTCAGATCTGACACCCAGGACCTTGCCACAGTTCCCTTAAGTCCTCAGGCTTCAAGTAGATCTCTGGTCTTGGCTTCACTTGGAAGGAATTCCTTATAATTGATGTGTATTGTCCAAAGCATATCTAATCTCCAGGGTACAGAAGGACCATTCTTGTTTTTCAGCCTCATGGACACCATAGCATGTCTAAAAGAGGTAGCACAGCTAGTCTCAGGATTTGCTCAAGGCTACTGGGCCACCATAACCCCACTGAGACACAGGAATCCATTTCTGGGTTTTCTTTTTCTTTATTTTAGTTCATTGTTGTTAGTTTTTTCCCCTTTTTTTCTTATTATTAAGAAATTTTCTATTCATTTCACATGCCAACCACAGATTCCCCTGTCCTCCCTTCTCCTGCCCTCAAGCCTTCCCCCACAACCCAACCCCCATTTTCACCTCCTCCAACGCTAGGTCTCCCATGGAGGAGTCAGCAGAGCTTGGTACATTCAGCTGAGGCAGGTCCAAGTTCCTCCTCCCTGCAACAAGCTGTGCAAAGGGTTTCACCATAGACACTAGGCTCCAAAAAGCCAGCTCATACACTAGGGATGGGTCCTGATCCCACTCCCTGGGGGCCCCCTAAACAGTTTAAGCCTATCCAAAGGGCCTAGTCCAGTACCATGGGGGCTTCTCAGCTATTGATCCACAATTCATGTGTTTCTACTAGTTTGGCTAGTTGTCTCTGTACTTTTTCCCATCATGGTGTCAGTGTCCCTTGATCAATCCCTCTTCTCTCTCATCAATTGGACTCCTGGAACTTGGCTTGGCATCTGGCCGTGGATGTCTGCATCTGCTTCCATCAGTCACTGGATGAGGGCTCTATGATGACAGTTAGGGTATTCAGCCATCTGATCACCAGAGTAGGCCAGTTCAGACACCCTCTCAACTATTGCCAGTAGTCTCTGGTGGGGTCATCCTTATGGATTCCTGGGAATTTCCCTAGAACTCTGTTTCTCCCTATTACCATGGTATCTTCATTTATCATGGTATTTCTTTCCTTGCTCTCCCACTCTGTCCCTGTTCCAGCTTGAACCTCCCATTCTCGTATGTTCTCATCCCCCATCCCTGGCCTTCCATTACCCCCCTCACCCCCAGTATGCTCATGTAGATCTCATGTATTTCTCCTTCTGTGGGCAATCCATGAATCCTTCCTAGGGTTCTCCCGGCTAGCTAGCCTCCCTGGAGCTGTGGGTTGCAGTCTGGTTTACATCCTCTGCTTTATATCTAGTATTCACTTATGAGTGAGTACATACCATGTTTGTCCTTCTGAGTCTGGGTTACCTCACTCAGGATGCTATTTTCTAGTTCTATACATTTGCCTGCAAATTTTGTGATGTCATTGTTTTTCTCTACTGAGTAGTACTCCATTGTGTATATGTGTCACGTTTTCTTTATCAATTCTTCATTTGAGGGGCATCTAGGTTGTTTCCAGGTTCTGGCTATTGTGAATAATGCGGCTATGAATGTAGTTGAGCATGTGTCCTTGTGGAATGATTGAGCATTTCTTGGGTATATGCCCAAGAGTGGTATAGCGGGGTCTTGAGGAAGATTCATTACCAATTTTCTGAGAAACTGCCATACTGATTTCCAAAGTTTGCATTCCCACCAACAGTGTAAGAGTGTTCCTCTTGCTCCACATCCTCTCCAACATAAGCTGTTTTCAGTGTTTTTGATCTTAGCCATTCTGACAGGTGTAAGATGGTATCTCAGAGTCATTTTGATTTGCATTTCCCTGATGACTAAGGATGCTGGGCAATTCCTTAAGTGTCTTTCGGCCATTTGAAATTCTTCTGTTGATAATTCTCTGTTTAGTTCTGTAGCCCATTTTTTAATTGAATTGTTAGCTATTTTGATGTCTAGTTTCTTGAGTTCTTTATATATTCTGGAGATCAGCTCTATGTCAGATGTGGGGTTGGTGAAGATATTTTCCCATTCTGAAGGTTGTCATTTTGTCTTATTGATCATGCCCTTTGCCCAACAAAAGCTTTGCAGTTTCAAGAGGTCCCATTTATTAATTGTTGCTCTCAGTGTATGTGCTACTGGTATTATATTTAGGAAGTAATCTTCAGTGCCGATGCATTGAAGACTATTTTCTACTTTCTCTTCTATCAGGTTCAGTGTAGCTGGATTTATGTTGAGGTCTCTGAACCCCTTGGACTTGAGTTTTATACATGGCAATAGATATGGATCTATTCGCAGTCTTCTACTTGTTGACAACCTGTTGTGCCAGCACCATTTGATGAAGATGCTTTCTTTATTCCATTGCACAGTTCTCCCTTCTTTGTCAAAAATTAGGTGTACACAGGTATGTGGATTAACATCAGGGTCTCCAATTTGATTCCATTGGTCTATATGTCAGTTTTTATGCCAATACCAACCTGTTTTTATTACTATAGCTCTATAGTAGAGCTTAAAGTCAGGGATGATGATACCTTTTGAAGTTGCTTTGTTGTAAAGGATTGTTTTAGCTGTCCTGGTTTTTTTTTTTCCATATGAAGTAGAATATTGTTCTTCAAGGTCTGTGAAGAATTATATTGGGATTTTGATGGGGATTGCATTCAGTCTATAGTATGTTTTTTGTAAGATTGACATTTTTATTATGTTGGTTCTTACTATCCATGACCATGGGAGATTTTTCCGTATTCTGTTATCTTCTTCCACTTCTTTCTTCAGAGACTTAAAGTTCTTGTCATACAGGTCTTTCACTTGCTTGGTTAGAGTTACCCCAGGATATTTTATATTATTTGTGGCTATTGTAAATGGTGATATTTCTCTGATTTCTTTCTCAACCCTTTTATCACTTATATATAGGAGGGCTACTGATTTTTTTTAGTTAATCTTGTATCCCACCACTTTACTGAAGGTGTTTATCAGTTGTAGGAGTTTCCTGGTAGAATTTTTGGAGTCACTTATGCATACTATCATATGATCTGCAAATAGTGAACATTTGGCTTCTTTCTTTCCCATTTGTAACCACTTAATCTCCTTTTGTTTTCTTATTGCTTTAGCTAGACCTTTGAGTGCTATTTTGAATAAATATGGGGGAGTGAACAGTCTTGTCTTGTTCTTGATTTTAGTGGAATTGCTTTGAGTGTCTCGCCATTTAATTTGATGTTGGCTGTTGGCTTGCTGTAAATTACCTTTATTATGTTCAGGTATGTTCTTTGTATTCCTGATTTCTCCAAGACCTTCATAATGAAGGTGTGTTGGATTTTGTCAAAGGTTTTTTTCATCCTCAAATGAGATGATCATGTGGCTTTTTCCTTTCAGTTTGTTTATATGATGGATTACATTGACAGACTTTTGTATGTTGAACCATCCCTGCATTTCTGGGATTAACCTACTTGATCATGGTGGATTTTTTTTTATGTGTTCTTGGATTAGGTTCACCAATATTTTATTGAGTATTTTTGCATCCATGTTCATGAGGGAGATTGGTCAGTAATTCTTTTTCTTTGTTACATTTTTGTGTGGTTTGGTTATCAGGGTAACTATAGCCTCATAAAAAGAGTTTGACAATGTTCCTTCTGTTTCTATTGTATGAAACAATTTGAGGAGTATTGGTATTAACTTCTTTGAAATTCTGGTATAATTCTGCACTGAAACTATCTGGTCCTGTTTTTTTGTTTTTTGTTTTTTGTTTTTTTTTTTTTTTGGTTGGGTGACTTTTAATGACTACTTCTATTTCTAAGGGGTTATAGGTCTATTTAAATTGTATATCTGGTCTTGATTTAATTTGTGCATGTAGTACCTATCTAGAAAATTGTCCATTTCTTTTAGATTTTCCAATTTTGCAGAGTACAGGTATTTGAAGTATGACCTGGTGATTCCTTAGATTTCTTCATTTTCTGTTGTTAAATCCCCCTTTCCTTTCTGATTTTGTTAATTTAGATATTATCCCTCTGCCTTTTGGTTAGTTTGGATAAGGATTTGTCTATCTTGTTGATTTTCTTCAAGAACCAACCCTGTGTTTCATTGATTCTTTGTACTGTTCTATTTGATTCTATTTTGTTGATTTCAGCCCCATTTATTAATTGTTGCTCTCAATGTCTGTGCTACTGGTGTTATATTTAGAAAGTGGTCTCCTGTGCCAATGTATTCAAGACTACTTCCTACTTTCTCTTCTATCAAGTTCAGTGTAACAAGATTTATGTTGAGGTCTTTGATCCACTTGGACTTGAGTTTTATGCATGATGACAGATTTGGATCAATTTGCAATCTTCTACATGTTGACATCCAGTTATGCCAGCACCATTTGTTGAAGGTACTTTCTTTTTTCATTGTACAGTTTTGACTTCTTTGTCAAAAATCAGGTGTTCATACATGTGCAGATTAATGTCAGGGTCTTCAATTCAATTCAGTTGATCCACATGTCATTTTTTACACCAGTACCAAGCTGTTTTTATTACTGTAGCTCTATAGTAGAGCTTGAAGTCAGGGACCATGATGTCTCCCGAGGTTGCTTTATTGTACAGGATTCTTTTAGCTAATCTGGGTTTTTTGTTTTTCCATATGAAGTTGAGTATTGTTCTTTCTAAGCCTGTGAAGAATTGTGTTGGGATTTTGATGGGGATTGCATTGAATCTGTAGATTGCTTTTGGTAAGATAGCCATTTTTACCATGTTAATCCTTCCTATCCATGAGCATGGGAGATTTTTCCATTTTATGATATCTTCTTCAATTTCTTTCTTCAGAAACTTAAAGTTCTTATCATACAGGTCTTTGACTTACTTAGTTAGAGTTACCCCAAGATATGTTTCTCTGATTTCTTTCTCAGCCCTTTTATCATTTATATATAGGAGGGCCACTGATTTTTTTTTTTGGTTAATCTTGTATCCTGCCACATTACTCAAAGAGTTTATCAGTTGTAGGAGTTCCTGATAGAATTTTTGGGGTCACTTATGTACACTATCTTGTCATCTGCAAGTAGTGAAAGCTTGACTTCACTACTGGAAATTGGAAAGCCAAATTTCTATCCCTTTGATCTCCTTTTGTTGTCTTATTGCTCTGGCTAGAACTTCAAGTACTATGTTGAATAGATATGGGGAAAATGAACAGCCTTGTCTTGTTCCTGATTTTAGTGGAATTACTTTGAGTTTCTCTCCATTTAATTTGATGTTTGCTGTAGACTTGCTGTAAATTGCCTTTATTATGTTTAGGTATGTTCCTTTTATTCCTGCTCTCTCTAGGACCTTTATCATGAAGGAGTGTTAGATTTTGTCAAAGGCTTTTTTGGCATCTAATGAGATGACCATGTAGTTTTTTCTTTCAGTTTGTTTATATGGTGTATTACATTGTAAGTCTGTCAATGATGTCATGAGGCTCAAGGCAATGTGTCTAGTATATGCTCTTTTCTTTTATTTATTTACTATATAATACTTTTTTCATTATAATATCAGTGAAGAATTTATACAATTATTCAAAGGAGAAAAGACCTTTTAGTAAGACAAAGTTCTACCCCCTAACATAGTTGCATCTCCAAGTGCACATGATCAGATTGAAAAAGTATTCAGTAGACAAAGAAGCTTAGATTCCCAAGATGTTTTAAAAGCAATTTTTAAATATAAATTATTGAAGACCTATAGCCAGCAGGATGGTTCCTCAAGGGACTATGTAGTGGATATGTAGGAATGTTCCTAGCTCCTCTGTTGTGGAAAGTATAAGTTTGCTTTGAAGGAGCCTCTTCTTGTGTACTCTGCTCCTGACCCTCTTTAGCTGAACAAAAGATCCACTTAAAATGATCAACTCTGTGGCTATTTGGTGTTTTATACAGGATGATGCCACTGATGCACTAGTAGTTCATCCCACACAGGAAGAAGGCCTACAGTGTTGTTCTGGACTAAAGGATTTCTTTTCCAGATTATCCCTCTCTAGTCTGTTGTTCCTCAAAACTACAAAGGAAGACAGAATTTGTCAAAATGAATGATTCCCTTCTCCAAGCAGTCAGACTCACTTCTGGAGCTTTAAGCAATGTATTCCCAGGGCCCTTCTCCAGCATGCTTATGAAGCAGGCTCTCCTAGGGCAAGACTTCAAGACCTTTAGTTTCCAAAATCTCCCTTTGGTTCTCTAAAGATGCAGAGAATGTGTTGAGGATGCAGGTTCCACTCACTCCCCCATCCTTCCTATGTTTACCTCACACCATGAAGCAGAAATTTCCTCTAGATTCCAGCCTGTTTTCACCATGGTAGCTGGCCAGTTACCACAGATAACCTGTAAGGATTTTTAGAACATTCACCTAGAGTGCAGAGGGACCTCACTTTTAAGTCTCAGGCAGTATGAAGATGTAAGCCAGAGACCCTGCTCAAAACTAGTGCTCCAGTATCCACTGTGACAGACTGCCAGCTCTAGAAACTATATACTGTATCCGGAGTGGCTGACTTAAATATGAAGTGCCAAGTCTTTCTACTCAGAATGCTTGTCAGCGGAGAACCCCAGGCCTCTCAAATGAGATTTTGGGTATAGGAGATTATGTGTAGCGTGATGAAGGATGGCGTTTGTAACCAGCTCCTATTGAAGAAGTCAGAGGCTGGAAGACACACGGTTTTGTTTCCCTTTATTAAATATGTTTCTGGGAAGCAATAGAAAGATTAGAAAAAAACTTCCTTCATAAAGAACTAATTTTGCAATCATGAATGTAGATGAAATCCTTCTTCTTCTCTCCCTCTCTTTCCTCTCCTTTCCTTCTCTCCCTGCTCTGTGTGAGTCTCCAAGGCAGATCATTATCCAGGCAAAAGAAAGAGTGTGTGTGCTGCAGCCTTCACAAGGAGGCCTGTGGGTTTGGGCCAGGAGCAGGAATTCCCCACACAGACAGCAAGTCGGCTGCTGGGGATGAGCTCGCCAGCTCTACAGAAAGCCTCTCTGTTCCCAAGCTCTGAGGTGCCCGCATGGCGTGCTCTGCAGGCCGCAGAAGTAGGGATGATTTGAAAGGGGTGTTTTTTTCCCTAGAATACACAGTGATCCTATTTCCTTAGGGGTGCAGTAAAAACTAGCCATGAATAGATTGCCAAATGCAGCTAAAAGCCAGCAAAGATATTTATCTCCACAGGCTGGAGTTGTTGGGATGGATCTCTGGGACCAACTTTGAATACTCAATAAATCAAAATGAAAGATTAAAATAAGAAAGCATTTGCTAAGCATGTTTGGAAAGAACCCTTTTATATTGCTTTTTTTCTTTGTGATTTCACTGGCTTTTTAATCCAATAAGAAATGTACATGTACTTGAGGTGAGAAACAAAAACGGAAAAAGAAAAGGCAGCTGATTCTTAGAGCTTTGGTTCACATGTTCCAGGTAAAAGAATATCCAATTGCTAAGTCTAAATTCATTTGTTTTATTAAGTGTGAAACATAAACAAAACCCCAAAACATTCCCTCAGGGCACATGGATAGCTTAACAAAAGAATCTATTGAAAGTGTATTCTTTCATTCTATTTCATTAAAATGTAAGGACTGGTTTCCTGTGAAAAGCAAGGAAGCCCCATCAATAATGTTAACAACTATGAATACTTGTGAGCATGTGACTTGTTGGAATGCACAAAGAGACACTTCCCAGGACCTGGTCTCTGGTGTGTAACGTGAAAGCATCTTACTTGTTTAGAGAAAGATATTGCACAACAAAGTTTAGGAGGTCCTTTCTAGCTTAGAAGCTGCCCCTTGCTGTATGTAGCTTGGCCTAACTTTCTGGACAGCAGCAAAACCTCTGCTTCTGTGAAAGCACACATCTGGGTTCTGGCTGCCTCTTCTGAGTCCAAAGCAGAAAAGCAAGTGCTGCAGCTGTTCTCCTCATGGGTGGGGCTTCACCATCTTGTACATCCATAAGCTCACAGGGGGCATAAGCATGCCAAGCAGTGTCCCTTAGAACTTTGTAGACTGAGCCATAACTTCAGGATCTGGTGACTATACTTAGCGATAGCCTTTAATGACATAATTAGGGTAAATCAAGTCATTAAAGTAGGTCTAATTCAATATGAATGGTCATGTCAAAATGTCCTGGCTGGAAGAGTTGAAGACACAGACACATAGCAGGAAAGAGCATGTGAAACACAGAGACGATGGGAGGATGGCCATATGCAAGTCCATGAGATTTGCATACTCAGGTTGCATCAGCCCAACCTACACTGCCATCTTAGACTGCAAATAAATAGATTTTTATTATTTAACCAAGCAGGCCCTTTGTGATCATAGCCCAAGCAGTTAATACACCTTTGAACAATGCTCAGGACTCATGGTTTCAAGCTTTGAACAAAGAAGGCAGAAGTTTCACTGTAAGGACATATAAATTTCTGATCTGCCTAAAGAAAGATTAATTCCTGGTGCCAGTGAAGCCCCATCCAATACATAACAAATTGTGATAAAACATATAAAGTAAGCAAGTATGTTCATGCATCCTCACGTGCATAACTACATGGCTGCTTTCAGATGACAAGACTCTGCTGTGTACTTGAACATCTCTTTTCAGGAGAAAGCCTGCTTTCTAAATGCACATAATGATGGAAGCCAAATCTGTACCTAAGCCAAGAAATAAAAGCCTACAATCCAGATTTGAAAAGGCCTACCTCTCAAATGACAGTGTGTACATGTCCGCTGAAAACACCCAGCAATAGGACATTAGGAAATAGAGTACTTTCTTTACCCCCAAACCTCTGTCCACATCCATCTTCCAAGGGAAACAACGTTCCAGGGACTGCAAGCAGATAAGAAATGGCAAGTGATAAACAGAGCTCTCATGGTAAAACACAAATGGCACCTTAGAAAAGCCAGGAAATTGTCTGGAGAGTTATGTAGGTAAAAAGCATGCCTTTCAACACACACACACACACACACACACACACACACACACACACACACGCCTTCAGGCGCAGGTGTGCTATACATTGATGAGGAAGCCTCCTGGTTACTGAGTCCTATCCTCCAGTTTGTAACACTGAACAGGTTATGTAACCTCTCAGTCTCTGAGCCTTCATTTTTCAAGTGTAGAGCTCAAACAACTGTAGTATGTACCTATGTTATCACAAGGACAACATGATTAAATGATTAATCAGTGCAGACAACAATGCCTAGCATCTGGCATTCACTAAACACAACATGTTCTTTAAAACAAAACATGAAGAGGAGCAATAGAGAGAGGAACAGTAGGTACAAGTGATTTGAAAGAAGAATAAAATTGGAAGGGGCTTTAATTGGGAGAGAAAGAGATAAATAGAGAAGAAAGAGGGTAAAATAAAAGTAATGATGTCTGAAAAATTCACAAGAAATCATTATCTTTTTTACCAAAAATTACATATAACTTATCTAACACACATATATAGTTTAAATAAAAAATTCCTATCTTGGCTGGCAATGCTTTCCCCCAAAAAACATAAACCATCTAACAAAAATCCCAACACCAGCCATGAGAAGACCCACTCTGAGCAGTTGGTCAAGGTTGTTCAAAAAACTTCTAAAACATTATAGATTATTGCTGTTAACCTTGGTGGTCACCCAGCAATGAAAGTTAGGTACCTATGGCTGAAGACACCATGTGCTTTGAACACAGAACTCAGAGCATCCAGACTGGATCTGACCTGAAAGCCTCTTCCCTGAAAACTGGCTTTCATGGTATAAGAAGCCACCATGCAAGCTTCCAAGGGAGGGAAACAACCAATAGTCCAGCTTTGAACCATAACAACAACCAGCATGGCATGATAAGCTTACAGGGTACAGTAGTGGCATTCATATGTTAGTGGTAACCAATGACTCCTAACTGAACTTCAGGTCTGGTCAACAAGAGGAAAACAATACCTGATACTAGAAACCTAGCCAGCTCCCTAGAGCTAAAGAAATTGTAGATTTTGGAGGAGAATCCACAACCAACAGTTGACTAAACCAGCATAATCCCTAAGTACTTTCTAAATATTTACCCTTATATCCACAGATAAGGGTAGTACTCACCCCTCATCAGAGACATTTCTTGATTAAACAGATGGAGACCATTACAGACCATCACAACTGGTCAAAATGCAGATAATAAGAGATTGTGTGATACCCAATCCCATCTGATACATGAACAACAAAATGCTTGTATCTAAGGTTCAGGAATTACTGTGAAAGAGGAGGCAGAAGGATTGTAAGAACCACAGAAACAGGAAGTTTGCTGTGACCTCACTAGCTCCAGGAAGTTGGTTAGGTTTCAAGACATGGTTTTCCCTCCTGTTGAGTTGGCCCTTAAATCCAATTAAATGGCTGTTAGTTACCATCAACATATGAGTGCCACTTAGTGCATCTTTATGGATATATTGCCATACTGATCATTGTTATGGATCATGGGTGTTGCAGCTGGATAGGATTATTAATTGCTTCCCTTCTTTAGGCAGCTTTTATAGTATTTCCTGGTACCCTGGAAACCAGAATGCAGGAAAGAGGCTTCTAGGTTAGATTCAGCTTGAGCAATCCAAGTCCTGTGACCTTAGTGCGCAGTATCTTTGGCAATAGTGGTTTACCTTCAACCTCTGAGGGACAACCAGTAGGACTAGTGTAGCTAGAGTTTTCCTGCCTGGACCACAGTCAGGACAAATCTCTCTCACCTGCCAGTCCCACAGCCTCTCAGACCCGACCAAGTAAACACAGAGACTTATATTGGTTACAAACTGTATGGCCGTGGCAGGCTTCTTGCTAACTGTTCTTACAGCTTAAATTAACCCATTTCTATAAATCTATACCTTGCCATGTGGATCGTGGCTTACCGGCATCTTCACATGCTTTTTCTCATCGTGGCGGCTGGCAGTGTCTCTCTGACTCAGCCTTCCACTTCCCAGCTTTATTCTCCTCCTTGTTCCGCCTACACTTCCTGCCTAGTGCTTTATTTATTGACTAATCAGCAACACATTTGCCATACAGAACATCCCACAGCACTTCCCCTATTTTTTTTTTCAAAAAGGAAGGTTTTTAACCTTAACAAAGTAAAATTACATATAATTTGGGAATTTGGGCGTAGCTTCTCTTACTACTTCCTGCTGGAGGGGGGCGCTGTATCTTATGGGGACACAAAGAAAATTTTAGAATTATGGAATAGTCCATGAGGCTGTATCGTCTGAGCCAGTTGCCTTGAAACCGTTCTGGATGTTGGATCATCTGGGCCATGGTGTCATCGGAGACCTTTCAGGGGGTCTTGGCTGGTCAAACCTGATGTATCTTACTCTGGAACAAATACATAGCCTTTGGCTTTCTGTGGGAACAAAAGCAGAGTCTCTTTTCCAAAGCAACATATCCTTATATCCAAATTTTGAAGTCAAGGTACCTTTAAAATATACATTTTGGCATAACTCAACAGCTTTTACAATCAAATGTTTTTCTGCAGTTAAAAATCCAAAAGACAGCACAATCCAGATTCTCTGTGTAATATTCATCTTCACGTGGCTTATTTTTTATATTAATTTTACTGTCTCTTTAAAGACTTTATTTTTTAAAACTATGTATTTGTTTATATAACTGTATATATCACCTTTTTTGTCTCTTTCAAGCCTACGTATATTTTACACACATTGTAAACTATTACATCTGAATCTGTCTTATTGTGAATCTGTCGCTTTAAACTGCAGCAGCTGTGGCTGCTGGCTCTGTCCACCTCAGCTTCCCAACATGGTGGTGGTTCGTTTTCCACCAGCTCTGGGAGCTATCGTGGGTCTCTATGCTTTTATCCAAGCAGCGTGTAGCCCAGAAACCTCTTTTTTTTTTTGTTTTGTACAAGCAAAGGCTAAATCCACCACGCAGCTTAATGTGTCACTTGCAGAGGCCTCATTCCCGCCAAACTGCAGGTTGAGCGCACACGCTAGGAACCCACCAGTAGCTCAAACCAGCAGCTGCTGCTCATTTGAGAGAGACAATTAGGAAGCTGTTTTTAGCTCCGTTTTAGAATCTTTTTTCTCAGTTTTTAGGTGGAAACTCTTGCCACCACGTTGGACGCCATTTGTAGCTAGAGTTTTCCTGCCTGGACCACAGTCAGGACAAATCTCTCTCACCTGCCAGTCCCACAGCCTCTCAGACCCAACCAAGTAAACACAGAGACTTATATTGGTTACAAACTGTATGGCCGTGGCAGGCTTCTTGCTAACTGTTCTTACAGCTTAAATTAACCCATTTCTATAAATCTATACCTTGCCACGTGGATCGTGGCTTACCGGCATCTTCACATGCTTTTTCTCATTGTGGCGGCTGGCAGTGTCTCTCTGACTCAGCCTTCCACTTCCCAGCTTTATTCTCCTCCTTGTTCCGCCTATACTTCCTGCCTAGCCAATGGCCAATCAGTGTTTTATTTATTGACTAATCAGCAACACATTTGCCATACAGAACATCCCACAGCAGACTAGCAATACTCTATATTGTTTTTGGAGTCATGTAGACAAACTTGACCAACCATTCTAAAGGAGGTTTCTCGTGCTTAGTACTGGGGCTTTCATCAGTCTACAGTTCTTGTGGGGAGAATAGTCAGCCCTACTGTCATAACTTCATTTAATGTGTGTATGTGTGTGTATAAAATAACTTAAATATATATGCACATTAACTTATATGTATTGCACATAATTTAGATAGGTATAAGTTCCTTGAGGCTTTATCAAATAACTTAGGTGTTATTTGTCTATCTTTCTCCTTCTATACTGCCTCCATCTTCCCTCACAAGTTGGAGCACCCTCCTCATTTGTACATCTCCTACTTTTGTAGAGTCCTGTAAGTAAGTAGCTAAAGCTTAAGCACAGACACAGCAGGACCCACAATACCTCCATGATGAGCCCAAGTTCTTTCCAACCCCATCAACCTTTATTACTCTTGCAGAAAGCAGCCCATACAGATAGTAAAATTCTGCCAAAGTAGCTACTCTTCCCAACTTGGCACCTCTTCCCCATACCTTGTATCTGGGTCAGCCTTGTGACTTGAACAAGTGGAATGTATCAGTCTCTAATAACATTGCTTCAAGGAACTGCAGCATCCATTCAGGCTCTTTCTGCTATTAGGAAAACTAACTAAGCTTCCCTGAAGATGGAAGATGAAAGCCTGATGAAAGAAACCAACCCAAGACAGTATAAATCCTTTACAAAACTAACTGGGCCCATCTCCATCCTGTAGGGCCACCTGAAATTCCAAGACCATTAAGACTGTACACAAGAGAAATCTAGAACACTACCCATGGAACTGAATGCTAATAACAGAGTGTGGTTTGGGGCCTCTAAGTTTCAGAATAATGAATTTTGTAGAATCAAGGTACTTTCAGAACTTTACTTCAGATATGTGATCCTCCTCATGCTTTCTCAAGCATCCCTTGCCTGGACCTAACTCAGGGATTAGTCTCAGATCTTCTGTTTCCTCTACTGGTTTCTGCCCATATTTCTTTTGCATGGTCAGCTCTCTATACACTTGAGGTTGTGCTGCAGAGGTTCTCTTCAAGGGAGGCTTCCCCTAACCCTTTCCTTACTTCTGAGATCAATAACACTTGCTGTTGTTTAGCATGACTGATACGTTAACTTTGTTTATTCTCCATTCCATCTCTATCTATATGGTTAGTTTCCATTGGTATGATATTAAGAATACAGACTGCTACATTAAACTGTATGAGCTTTGGAAATGTTGGCCATTACAGCAAAGAGACTCAAAGCAACCAGATAGGTCTTTCTCTAAGATCCAAGGCACACTTCCCAGGTTAGCAGATGCCTCTGGTCACAGAATACACAAACCTTATTTTCCATCTGAGTCTTCCAATATACCCTAAAAGGTGAGCTCAGGTGCCAGAAAATTCCTCTGTCTTGACTTCTGGGAAGGAGAAAGAGGACATGAATGGATAGCTTACATCACAGAATGGGATGGCACAAACCCTTCCTGACCTTTTTGCTATTCCTACTGGCCAGATGATCTGGGGCTATAGTCCAGCTGGGTAGCTGTGTGCCCATGACCATGCTAAAAAGAATTTTCAATTCCAGAAATCAATTTTGCCATCATTCCTCACCAACAGATTGTTTTCCCAGGAATTAATGCTCTGAAATGTATACCAGAACAACTACAAGTGAAATTAATAATAAGAAAGAACTTTAAAAGATATGCTGCTTCTCTGATGCCCCTTTGGCTTCACTAACAGGCATAATGAATCAGCTGGTGTGGTCCATCAGCAACAGTGATAAAGCATCCAGACTCACAGAGCACAGGACATTGGCATGCTAGAGAGAGCATAATCTGCACCAACATAATTCAGGATTGAAGTACAGTCTTACAACTGACTGGCTGGTTTGTGGGCTAATCAATCAACTCTTCTCATCATCAGCTTCTTTTCCTGGAATAATCCCAAGATTTCTTCAGGAAGATCCATGAGATGAACTTGAATTCATAAGGCAATGGTAATGGTCTCTGAACCAACATGGTGAGGCACCAAACAAGCAGTTAAGTCCTTTCTGGTATTGTAATAATGTTGAAACACCATTCAGGAATGGACTCATGTGAGGAGACTTCGGAGTACTTGTGAGAAGACTCTAAGAAAACAAGACAAGAGTCTTGTGACATCAATTTCTTCTGAATGGAACTGTTCTTGAAATGTGTTTTTGTGTTCCTCCCAGGAGTAGCAGACAGGAGTGTATTTACTTCACATTACTGATTATTGCTTGTTGTTATTCAATTATACCTCTACGGACAACAGGTTTTTGCCATGTGCAACTTGTCCTTGTGATTGCATACAGCTTGAACACATGAGAACTTTACTCTGGTGACCCTTCTTAACCCTGAGAGTATAAATAGTCTGAGTATCTAAATAAAGTTGACTATTGCAGGAGACTTTAGTCCACCTCATTTATCAGCTCCATCCTACCAGATCACACTGTCTCTAGGGCAGTGACACAATCATACCTATTATACCTGAAGGAAAGAAAGAAGGTGAGTATAGGACATTGTATCATATCATGGAGGTGACACTTGCCACTATTGATGACTTTCTTAATGTGGTAATAAAAACAAATTCAAGCAATATATTTAATTAATATGTTCACACAGGTAAAGCATGCTTAGAGATCAGTGAGTCCAGTGTAAAAGGAACAGCAAATGCATCCAAATTATTCTGTCCAAAAGGCAAATTGAAACAGGAATAGAAGGAGGAGTGCCATGTTCAACCCACTGTCTACACTGAAATAAATCACACTCTCCACATTGAATTGGATTGGCCACTTCTACCACAGTGCAACTGTGGTTTCTCCACAGAGGCGTACAATAACAAGTTCTTAGCAGTTTCTTTAAGACAAAACCCTCAAATTGCTTCAAAATTGTTTGTATAAACCTTGTAATGCTATGGTAGGAGCTGGTGGTGTTCTGAAAAGTCTAGAGTAAGAAATGATTGTCCTGTAGCCCTGTCCTGCTGTCCTTGGCATCCTCAAGGACTATTATTAGTCAATTACCTTATAGATTTTTTTTTGTTTTTGTTTTTGTTTTTGTTTTTGTTTTTGTTTTTGTTTTTGTTTTTGAAACAGGGTTTCTCTGTGTAGCTTTGCTCCTTTCCTGGAACTCACTCTGTAGCCCAGGCTGGCCTTGAACTCACGGAGATCCACCTGGCTCTGCCTCCCGAGTGCTGGGGTAAAGGCGTGCGCCACCACCGCCCGGCTTTGTAGTGTGTTTTCTGTCAGCTAGCACCTTACTCATAAAAAAGAAAATACAAAAATGAGCCAATTTTAAAAAAAAAAAATGAGCCAATTTTAATCTCAGTAAAGAATGACTTCATTAGTGATTATAAAATAAAGTTTCTAATTTTTATTGTTTGAGAAATTCATACACACATATAAAGTTTTTTTAATCAAAACTACCCACAATTCCCTTCTTTCAATTATTCCCCTCTTCCTCCCACTTCTCACTAAGTTCAACTTCATGCTTTTTTCTTGTTAAACCCCACTGAATCCTTTAGTGTTACCTGTATAAGCATGAACAATAGCCATCTTCTGGAGCACTGATAGCCTGTCATAGGCCACATCCCTGGAGAAAACTTACTTTCCCTCTCCCAATAGACATTAATTTCCAATAGCTCCTGGGATAGGAATGGGACTTTATGAGTCTCTCATTCACTCATGCTGATATTTTGACTGGCTTTATCTTATGCAAGTCTTATTTAAGCAGTCAAAGCACTGTGATTTCATGTGTCTGACAGGCTATTAAGACCAATAATGTTTCACTATTATAGACATCTACTCACTCTGGTTATTACAGTCCATCCTTCCGTGATTTCTGAGCCTTAGGAAGCAGGACTGTACCATTTACAGCTGAGCACTCCATAGTCTCATATTCTCTTCATATTGATCAGTTGTACATCTTCTATTAATAGCCATCTACTTCTAAAAGAAGTTTCTCTGATGAGGTTTGGAAAGTGCACTAACATAGATATAAGGGTAAGAACTTATGAGGCAGTCTAATAATACGTCAAATTTAGCAGAACAATATGCTGTGGGATGGTCTGTATGTCAAGTGTGTTGCTGATTGGTCAATAAATAAATCACTGTTTGGCCAGTGGCCAGGCAGGAAGTATAGGCAGGACAAGGAGGAGAATAAAGTTGGGAAGTGGAAGGCTGAGTCGGAGAGACACTGCCAGCCACCACGATGAGAAACAGCATGTGAAGATGCCGGTAAGCCACAAGCCATGTGGCAAGGTACAGACTAATAGAAATGGATTAATTTAAGCTGTAAGAACAGTTAGCAAGAAGCCTGCCACGGCCATACAGTTTGTAACCAATATAAGTCTCTGTGTTTACTTGGTCGGGTCTGAGAGGCTGTGGGACTGGCAGGTGAGAGAGATTTGTCCTGACTGTGGTCCAGGCAGGAAAACTCTACCTACAATAATATAGGTTTTTTTTCCCCAAGGTCTATGACGTTAGCCAGTCATGAATTTTTTGTCCCAATCAACAATACATAGCATGTGTTCTCTTTGTTAGATTGGGCTTTAAATACATTCAGAAAGAGTTTGGTTACTCCCATAACACTCATGGTACTATTGCATTAGTAGGCATCTCTTGCAATCTAATCATTGTTGATTAACCATTGTTGCAGCTCATAGGGTTCATGGTTGTCTAGCAGTGTTGATGACATTTCTCTGTCAGTAGCATACACAGACGCTTTCAGCACTATGAAAAGTAGTCAGTATGGATAAAGCTTCCATGTCATTACTCAGCTTGATTTATCCATATCCTATGATATAAGTATGTGGGTTCTTCAGCAACTCCTCTTGCTGGCAAGTTCTGGGTGTAACTGTCTTAGTTAAGGTTTCTGTTGCTGTGAGACATCATGACCATGGTAACTCTTTTTTTTCTGATGATTATATATTTATTATTATTTTTTTTCATTTTACATACCAACTATTATGGTGATATTTTATTTGTACTGAAGTGTGATTTTAATTGTATGTTAATAAATAAAGTTGCCTGGGGGTCAGAGCTATTAGAGCCATATCGAAAGCTGGGTGGTGGTGGTGCATGCCTTTAATCCCAACACTTGGTAGGCAGAGCTAGGTAGATCTCTGTGTGGTCAAGGATACAGCCAGCATTGGAGACACATGCCTTTAATCTCAATACCAACCATAGAAGACCTGGAGGTCTGTACAGACAGGCAGTGACCAGGCAGTCATGTGGTTGGGCTTACAACCAATGAGAAGGCAGAACAGAAAGTCTATATAAAGACAAACAGACAGGAAGTAGGTCTCTTTCAGAGCAGTCTCTTGGCTGAAGAGGCTAGCTGCAGCAGGCGAGTAAGGCTCTTATCTCTGATCTCTTGGCTTTCTTCTTTGCATTGGTTCTGTGTTTTTTATTTAATAAGATGGTTGGTTACATCTACAAACCATTGTGGTGGTGTTGTGTTCCCCAAAATATTGTGTACCCTAATAAACTTATCTAGGGTCAGAGAACAGAAAAGCCACTAAATACTTAGGATAGGCAGTGGTAGCACATGCCTTTAATCCTAGCATTCCAGAGGCAGAAAGCCATCTGTTCAAGGATACAGCCAAGCATGGTGATTCATGCCTTTAATCCCAGGGAGTGATGGTAGAAGGCAGAAAGATATATAAGGCATGAGGACCAGGAACTAGAAGCATTGGGCTGGTTAAGTATTTGGCTGATTAAGCTTTTAGCTGGTTAAGCTTCAGGCTTTCAAGCAGCAGTTCAGCTGAGAGCCACTGGGATGAGGATACAGAAGCTTCCAGTCTGAGGAAACAAGACCAGCTGAGAAGTTGGCCAGGTGAGGTTAGCTGTGGCTTGTTCTGTCTCTCTAATCTTCCAGTGTTCACCCCAATACCTGGCTCAGGTTTGATTTTATTAATAAGAACTTTTAAGATTCCCGCTACATCTGGCGCCCAATGTTTGTGGTATGAATTCATGAAAAAGATGCTTGCCTGTGGCCTTGTGAGCCCCAGTTCAGGCCAAAGCTACACTTGGCTGGTTGTGGTGGTGCACGCCAGTAGCATTTGCTGAAGGAGGCAGAGGCAGGAGGATCCCGAGTTTGAGGCCAACCTAGGAGAAGCTTCGGCTGGGGCCGAGCCACAAACAGTGGTAGGACCATGGAGGCAATGGCTGCTGCTCCAAGTTGCTGGCTTCTTCTCATCATGTTGGTGATGGTGGTGATGCTGCTACCTGGGATGAAGGATTTACTACTGCTTGTTCAGAGAAGAATTACCAGGACCATCGTGTTACAAGAAAGCATCAGCAAAAGTCAGTTTGGAAAAGTTTGGCAAGACAAATGGTGGGGAGAAATTGCTGTGAAGATATTCTCTTCTAGGGAAGAAAGATCATGGTTCCAAGAGACAGACATTTATCAGACTGTGATTGCTCCAAACCACAGAGGAGGGGAAAAAAATTCTAAAGGGAACCATGACCATGCCTAACAGCGACTTTGGAATCTTCAAAAGGATGACAGGATCCCACAACGACGGACGATTCGACATGGACTACAGTAAAGCCATTAAGCTGATTAACACCACCAAAAGATTGACTTTGGACTACAAACTGGTCAGGACAATTTTGAGATGGCTAGCTGAGATGATCCAGCCTGACAGAATGCTCAAACAAGGACTTGTGACAAGCCCTGAACTTTCCTATTATGCAGAGACTGGACAAATGATACAGAACTTGACAATTAACCCAAAAATTTTCTTTTCAAGATTCCCTAAAGATATCTTCACCCCTAGAAAATAAAAAGAAAAAGAGAATATAGATATGAGATAGATCATCGAATCTACTCTGAGAAAAAAAATAAATAATAGGATAAATGGGTAGATCACTGAATCTACACTGAAAAGAAAAAGGGGAAGATATAAAAATGACAAAAGGTAGATTACTGAATCTATTATGAAAAGAAAAAAGAGAAAATATGGATATGATAATATAAAAAGGAAGATTATGGAATCTACTTTTTAAAGGGAACTACTTGTTTTACATAGGATAAGTAATGAAAAATTGTTTCTGAGTCTACCAAATGCTACTGGACTGGACGTTGTTATATATTACTGGAGTTATTCATCTGAATCTTTCAAATGTTAATGGGTTAGACATCATAAATGTAATTCTTGACTGTATCTATTGTATATACTTATTAGATAGTTTTTCTTGTATTAGTTATAAACCTTTTTTAATTTTAGACAAAAAGAGAGGAAATGTGGTGGTATTGTGTTCCCCAAAATATTGTGTACCCTAATAAACTTATCTGGGGTCAGAGAACAGAAAAGCCACTAAATACTTAGGATAGGCAGTGGTAGTGGTAGCACACACCTTTAATCCTAGCATTCCAGAGGCAGAAAGCCATCTGTTCAAGGATACAGCCAAGCATGGTGACTCATGCCTTTAATCCCAGAAAGTGAGCTTTTAATCCCAGGGAGTGATGGCAGAAGGCAGAAAGATATATAAGGTGTGAGGACCAGGAACTAGAAGCATTTGGCTGGTTAAGCATTTGGCTGGTTAAGCTTTTAGCTGGTTAAGCTTCAGGCTTTTGAGCAGCAGTTCAGCTGAGAGCCATTGGGACAAGGACTCAGAGGCTTCCAGTCTGAGGAAACAGGACCAGCTGAGGAACTGGCAAGATGAGGTAGCTGTGGCCTATTCTGCTTCTCTGATCTTCCAGCATTCAATTCAACCCAATAACTGGCCTCAGGTTTGATTTTATTAATAAGACCTGCTAAGATTCCTGCTACAAACCATAGTTCTCCCTCCCTCCCTTTCTTACCCGCATCCATTTCTCAGAGAAGGTAAGGCCTCACATGGGGAGTCCACAAAGCCAGGCATATCAAGTTGAGGCAGGACCAAGCCCCTCTCCCCTGCATCAAGGCTCAGCAAGGTAGCCCACCACAGGGAATGGGCTCCAAAAAGCCAGTTCATGCACCAGGAATAGATCCTAGTCCCACTGCCAGGGGCCCCACAAATAGACCAAGCTACACAACTGTAACCCACATTCAGAGAGCCTAGTTTGGTCCCATGCAGGCTCCCCAGCTGTCAATTGAGAGTCCATGAGCTCCCACTAACTCAGGTCAGCTGTTTCTGTGGGTTTCCCCATCATGATCTTGACACTCCTTGTTCCTACAATCCATCCTTCTTCTCTTTAACTGCTCTCCAGGAGCTCAGCCAAGTGCTTGGCTGTGGGTTTCTACATCTGCTTCCATCAGTTACTGAATGAAGGTTCTATTATGACAGTTAGGGTAGTCACTAATCTGACTACAGAAAGGGCTAGTTCAGGCACCCTCTCCACTATTGCTAGGAGTCTTAGCTGGGGTCATCCTTGTGGATTACTGGGAGTTTACATGGCACCAGGTTTCTCCCTAATCCATAATGGCTCCTTTTGTCAAGATATTTCTTTCATTGCTCTCCCTTTCCATCCCTCCCCCAATTCAACTATCCCATTCCCTCATATTCTCATCCCTTATCCTCTCCTCTCATCACCCCCAAATTTACCCAGGAGGTCTTATCCATTTCCCCTTCCTAAGGCAATCCATACGTGTCCTTCTTAGGGTCCTCCTTGTTACCTTGCTTCTCTGGGGCTATAGATTGTAGCCTGGTTATCCTTTCCTTTACATCTAATATCCACTTATATGTGAGTACATACCATGTTTGTCTTTCTGGGTCTGAGTTACCTCACCCAGGAAGATTCTTTCCAGCTCCATCCATTTGCCTGCAAATTTTATGAAATCATTTTTTTAACCACTGTTGTATAAATGTACCACATTTTCTTTAACCATGCTTCAGTTGAGGGGCATCTAGACTGTTTCAAGGTTCTAGCTATTACAAATAATGCTGCTATGAACATTGTTGAACAAGTGTCCCTATGGTACGATTGATCATCCTTTGAGTATATGGACCATAGCAATTTTATAAAAGAATATCATTTAATTGGGGTGGCTTACATTTTTAGAGATTTAGTCTACTATCATCCTGGTGGGGAACATTGCAGCATGCAGGCAGATCTGGTGCTAGAGAAGATGCTGCTACATGTTGATATTCAGGCAACAGGAAGTAGACTGAGACACTGGGCAGTATCTTGAGCATGTATGAGACCTCAAAGCCCACCTCCATAGTGACACACTTCCTACAATAAGGCCACATCTACACCAACAAGGCCATACTTCCTAATAGTGCCACTCATTCTTGGGGGTAATTTTCTTTCAAACTACTATGTAACCAAGAGCAATGTCAATAGGCTGTAATGTTTGACAGGGATCTAAGGTGTCACAGTGACCTAAAACTCAAAGTTAACCCACAATTGACTATGGCCTTTTTATTTGGAAAGAAAAAAGTAAGCTTCCATATGGAATTTTCAAAAATCTTTATTCCATCCCATACTCCCTTTGCTATGCTGCCCTATCATACCCTGTTCCATTTAGCCCTTCCTGGTCCATTCTTCCCCATTCCCCCTCCATACTGCTTGAATTCTATGCCTTTGTCAGGTGGATAGCTGGTGATGGTTTTTACTATTCTGTGGGCTTACAGTTCACTTGAATCATAGTATCCTTTGCTATACAGAAGCTTTTCAGTTTCATGAGTACCGTTTGTCAATTTTTAGTATTAGTATCTGTATTATCATGGGTCTGCTCAGAAATCCTTTCCTATGCCAATAAACTGAAGGTATTTCCCACTTTGTCTTCTATGATATTCAGGGTATCATGTCTTATGTTGAGGTCCTTGTTCTGTTTCAAAATTGAATTTAGGGAAGAATGAGAGATGAGAATGTAGTTTCATCCTTTTACATGCAGTTATCCTATTTTACCAACTCCATTCACTTTTTTCCAGTGAATATTTGTGACCTCTTTGTAAAAAATTTACATGAGTATAGGAGAATGGGCTTATATCCTGGTCCTCAATTTTATTCCACTGATCAGTGTGTCTGTTTTTATGTCAGTAATGTACTATTTTTATTACTGTAGCTCTGCAATATAGCTTGAAATAGGGGATGGTGATACTTTCAGCAGTGTTGCTATCCTGAGATTGTTTTGACTATATTCAGTACTTTGTTTTTCCATATGATTTTTTTCAATTCTTTGAAAAACTACATTACAATTTTGATAGGGATTACATTGAATCTATAAGTTATTTTTGGCAGGATGGCAATTTTCACAAAAGGTATCCTCCTAATGAGCACAGAAGGTATTTACATCTTTGGATATTGTCATAGTTTGCTTTCTAATGATGTGATAGCACACTTGCCAAAAGAAAATTGAAGAGGAAATGCTGTGGGATGTTCTGTATGGCAAATGTGTTGCTCTGATTGGTTAGTAAATAAAACACTGATTGGCCAGTAGTCAGACAAGTGGAAGTATAGGTGGGACAAGGAGGAGAATAAAGCTGGGAAGTGGAAGGCTAAGAGAGAGACACTGCCAGCCACCACGATGACAAACAGCATGTGAAGATGCCAGTAAGCCACGAGCCACATGGCAAGGTATAGATTTATAGAAATGGATTAATTTAAGCTGTAAGAACAGTTAGCAAGAAGCCTGGTACAGCCATACAGTTTGTAAGCAATATAAGTCTCTGTGTTTACTTGATTGGGTCTGAGCGGCTGTGGGACTGGCAGGTGAGAGAGATTTGTCCTGACTGTGGGCCAGGCAGGAAAACTCTAGCTACAAATGGTGCCCAACGAGTTGGCAAGAGTTTCCACCTAAAACCTGAGAAAAGATTCTAAAATGGAGCTAAAAACAGCTTCCTAATTGTCTCTCTCAAATGAGCAGCAGCCTGCAGGTTTGAGCTACTGATGGGTTCCTAGCATGCACGCTCGATGTGCCGTATGGCAGGAATGAGGCCTCTGAAAGTGGCACATTAAGCTGCATGGTGGATTTAGCCTTTGCTAGTACAAAACAAGAAGAGAGGTTTCTGGGCTACACACTGCTTGGATGGAAGCATAGACCCATGATAGCTTCCAGAGCTGGCGGTAAACATACCACCGCCATGTTGGGAAGCTGAGGTGAACAGAGCCAGCAGCCATAGCTCCCTTTCAGTCTTACAAATGCTGCAGTTTGAAGCAATAGATTCACAATAAGACAGATTCAGATGTAATAGTTTACAATGTGTGTAAAATATACATAGGCTTGAAAGAGACAAAAAAGGTGATATATACAGTTATATAAACAAATACATAGTTTTAAAAAATAAAGTCTTTAAAGAGACAGTAAAATTAATATAAAAAATAAGTCACATAAAGATAAATATTACACAGAGAATCTGGATTGTGTTGTCTTTGGGATTTTTAACTGCAGAAAAATATTTGATCATAAAAGATGTTGAATTAAACCAATATGTTTATTTTAAAGATACCTTGACTTCAAAATTTGGATGTAAGGATGTGTTGCTTTGGAAAGGAGGCTCTGCTTTTGTTCCCACAGAAAGCAAGAGGCTATGGATTTGTTCTGGATTAAAATACATCAGGTTTGACCAGCCAAGACCCCCTAAAAGGTCTCTGATGACACCAACATCCAGAATGGTTTGAAGGCAACCGGCTCAGACAATACAGCCTCATGGACTATTCCATAATTCTAAAATTTTCTTTGTGTCCCCATAAGATATAGCACCCCCCCTCCAGCAGGAAGTAGTAAGAGAAGCTACACACAAATTCCCAAATTATATGTAATTTTACTTTGTTAAGGTTAAAACCTTCCTTTTTGGAAAAAAAAAAAAAGAAAAGGGGAAGTGCTGTGGGATGTTCTGTATGGCAAATGTGTTACTCTTATTGGTTAGTAAATAAAACACTGATTGGCCAGTAGTCAGGCAGGTGGAAGTATAGGTGGGACAAGGAGGAGAATAAAGCTGGGAAGTGGAAGGCTGAGTCAGAGACACTGCCAGCTGCCACGATGACAAACAGCATGTGAAGATGCCAGTAAGCCACGAGCCCCGTGGCAAGGTATAGATTTATAGAAATGGATTAATTTAAGCTGTAAGAACAGTTAGCAAGAAGTCTGGTACAGCCATACAGTTTGTAAGCAATATAAGTCTCTGTGTTTACTTGATTGGGTCTGAGCGGCTGTGGGACTGGCAGGTGAGAGAGATTTGTCCTGACTGTGGGCCAGGCAGGAAAACTCTAGCTACAAGGAAAGGGTTTATTTCAGCTTTCAGCTTTAAGCTTATAGGTTATCATCCATTATGAAGGGAAGTCAGGGCAGGAATCTGGAAGCAGAAACTAAAGCAGAAATGATGACAAAATATTGCTTGCTGGTTTTATTTCCATGGCTTGCTCAGGTTGCTTTCACATATGTGTTCAGAACTGGCACTGTCCACAGTAGGTTGAGTGGTCTCACATCAGTCATTGATCAAAATGTGCCCACACACTTGTCTACAGGTAATCTGATGCAGGCAACCCCTCAGTTAAGGTTCTCTTTTACCAGATGACTCTAGTTTATATCAAGTTGACAAAACTAACCAATACGACTGAATACTTGTCAACTTGACACACAAACACATCATTACTAAGCTATTACCTTCCCTTTCTTGTTCATCACCAAAATCTTATGTCAATATCACAACATAAAACATAATATAACTTTAAAAATTCCACATTTTTTTTAAATTTCAAGATCCTAAAAGTTAAGTCTTCTTTAAAAACCTTGTCTCTTTAAAAGTCCAAAGTCTCTCAATTATGGGTTTTTATAAATAAAAAAACTAGTTAATTATTTTCTCAACTAGCAGAAAGAACAGGCCAAAGTCACAATCAAGCCAAAGCAAAACCAACATCCAACAGTATAAACTAAATCCTGTAGTCCAATATCTTGCAGCTGGGATTCACTCATAGTCTTCTGGGCTCCAAAGGGCTTGGACAGCTCCACCTCCCCAGCTCTACCATCTGCAGGACACACAGACTGTCTTATAGGTTCAGACTCACTCTACTTTATATCTGCCTTTATCCTTCACAGACATCACATGTTCCTGACATTGCCAGTAAGTATGCTGGGGTTTCCACTACAACTAGGCTTCATATTCCCTAGTGATGTCTCTTCAGGGACTCCAACCTCACCAGATGGTAACATGCTTCAGCTTTTTTTTATGACCTTTTTACTCCTGGATTTTCCACCTCAACTGAGGCTGCACCTTCAACAATGACCTTTCCTGGCCTCTCATTATGCCAAGCATAATGTCTTTCCATGAACCCTGCAAGACTGCCATTCTCATGGTGCCCAGACCAGTAATACAGGGGAGACTCATACTCATTACCAGCTTGACTGTTAGCTTAAGACACAACCTTGACCTCTTCTAGATCACAAACCTTCATGCTGACCCTGAGGAAATAAGATTTCACTGTAATGTGTGACTGGCTAACAGCTGTCTGCAACTTTAGCTCCAGGGGAATCTGATGCCTCTGGTCCCAAGGGTACTTATGTGCACATACTCATACACAGGCATATACATGCAAAATTTTCAAATAATAAAACACCTTTAAAATAAAAATTAAAACTTTACATATAGAATAAGAACCACTGATGGATTAAGCATAAAGGCTTCTGTAAGCCAGTCTGTGTTTTCATTTAAATGCCTGGCTCTCTAATCTCCCCCCACAAAAAGTTTTAAGGTCTTTAAAATTGAAAGTATGAGACTCCCTAGTTAGATACTGCCAGTCCATTGCAGTTTCAGAGACTTTATTAATGATGAGCCATTGACAGCTTTCAAGTAGACAACAAATGAAATCATTCTGTCTATGCTGAGTTGACTACTATCTTCTAATGTTCTGGGTAACTGCTAATCCCACAACAAATCCTGAAGCTAGCAGCAAACACTTCCCTGCCTCCATAGTCAGCTTCTCTATCAACAGAATACCACCTACAGAAATGAACTATTTAATGACTATGTGATTCTAAAGTACACCTCTAGTCTCTGTCTTCATAATCATGCCCTGTAAGTCATAATGAGTCTTATTTATTTCAGAGAACCACACTTCTGGATTGATTGGTACTGCTTGGGGGACTCCAACGACACACTAATTGTGAAGTTTCATTGACACAGAATAAGTTATACATATTTTCCATATGTTGGATACATTGGGGGGAAAATGTAGAAGCAATGACCTGTGGCTATGACCTCTTGCCTACTGTGGACACTGAACAGTCATGTGCATGCAATCAGATTTTCATAAGCAGCTCTTATATTTTCCAAACTGAAACATTGACCTCATCAAGAATTTATTTCTTCAGGATTGGTGAAGAAGGAGGAAAATATATATGTTTCCTTCTCAACCATGTCGCCTGTAGAACTGGATATTTTTTAAAGAAGAGTTTGACTCTAATTCTTCAAGTGTAGCTAAACTACATGGTTAAATGTGAATGTGGCCTGGAATGTAAGAAAAAATGAAAATTCATTATTTCAAGTCTAAACTGTTAATTCTAAGAAACCAACTATCTTCATGTTCAAACTCAACTTTGACCTGTCACATGACATCAATTTACCAGGCTCTTATTGGGTATTGCATTGTTTGGCATGATTTCAGTCCAAATAATTCAGTGAAGCTGAAGACAGTTATATGTTCAAATACAATACAAATTAAAAAAAAAAACTATAAAATACCAATTCACAGAGTTTCAAGGTCATATTCAAATATGCACTTAAATATAAGCTGCAAGACTAGATAGACATTTACACACCTTTTGTAAAAATTAAGATCATTTGTTTGTCAGTACATTAGCTTTCTGTCATTAAAACAAATATCCTAGATAATCAGCATGTAAAGAAAAAATAATTGAGTAGTTGTGGTTTATAACTAGTCAGTCACATTGCTTCAAACTTCTAGTTGGGGTAGCAGAACATGGCTGGAGCCTGTGGTGTATCAAATCTGCTCATCCTGATAGGAAAGAAATACAGTTAGTGAAGGGGCTAATGAATCTCTACTCTTTCTACTATTTTCAAGGGAATGCCCCATTTATAAAAAACCTGCAACTAGGCCACACTGTTTTAAAGTTCCACATCTCCCAGTTGCTCTAAGATGTGGGCCAAGGCTTAGATATGTGGGTCTATAGAAAACATTCTACACCCAAACTATAGCAGTCAGGAAGACCATATTTCTTATGTGTCAGGAAAGTTGGTTCACTAAGAAAAGATTTAGGAGACCTAAGTAGGATGACTTAAGTAGGATGTGCCAGGTGTGGAGAGGAGCAAACAAAACAGGCAAAAAGTGGTTACAGATTTCTGAGAGGAAGTTATTAACTTAGAAGACATTAGATGTAGAGAGTGTACGACAAAGGATATCTCATACTCTTTTAAGTATGCAAAGCAGTTATATATGTAGTAGTTCACTTATGCTGCTCTAGGAAAACATCATGAGCTGGGCAGCTCTCATAATCATCTATTGCTCACTATTTTAGAAGTTGGGCAGTCCAGGATTATGGCAATGAACATTCACCAACTGGCAAGGACATTTTCTTGCTGTGTCAATAATTAACACAAGAGGAAGGGGCTCTCTAGAGATCTGTAGAGGTTTTAATCTTATTAGTAAGTGCTCCTCCATCATTTCCTAAATGCCCCCTAAAGCCCTCTTTCCTTCTAACCCTCCTAACAGAATATTCTGATATTATGATATGAATTCTTGGGGCCTCAAATATTCAGTCCCAAAATGTCTTCAAATGCAAGAAGTGGAAAAAGTTATGGTGGTACCTCTCTTGATTTGTTTGATTTCAGAATATCATAAAGGCTTCACTTAGTGAATTAGTGGTTAAGTGAGTTTATGAATTGAATTACCTGTATTTGGGTTAAATCAACTCTGACAAAAAGAACAAAAAAATCAAAGTCATTCCTTCACAGAAACCTGGAATACAAAAGAATGCACTCCTGTTTTCTGAGCCATGTGGATGCTTCCTGATATCAGTAGGTAGTGGAGTCAATGATAATCACTCGGATCTGTAAGATGATGGACAAAAACCTACAGACCTGTGATAAAGATATCTTAAAGCTGTATGAAATGGTGCTCACATCTGTAATCACTGTACTTGGGAAGATGAGGGAGAAGGATTGCTATGAAATTGAGTCCAATTTGGACTGCATAGTGAGACTCTGTCTCAACAAATAATGGAAATACAGTGAAGAAAAGAAGAGAAGGAAGGGAGGGAGGGAAGGAGGAATGGAAAGATGGAAAAGGATGGAAGTAAAGAAGAAAGGAAGGAAGGAAGGGAGGAAGGGAGGAAGGGAGGAAGGGAGGGAGGGAGGGAGGGAGGAAGGAAGGAAGGAAGGAAGGAAGGAAGGAAGGAAGGAAGGAAGGAAAGAGGAAAAGTTTTTTCCAATGTTGCCAGAGTTCATTTCTGTTATTTTTAGCTGATGCTGATGCTTTCTTCTTTCTGTGCCTTCCACCATGATGGACTCTATCACCTTGGAACAGTGAGCCTAGTAAGTCAACATTGTGAATGCAGGCCTTCTCCACCTGCCCCTGTGTCCTGATCAGAGAATAGATTCAGCCATTCCCACCACACAACATTTCCCTCCAAAGTGAACTGCATTCCCTCTCACCTTAAATTACTTCTTGTCAAGTGTTTGGTCAAAACACAGTTACAAAATTACATCCATTTCAAAGTTTATCAAATTATGATCTGGAAATTCGTTGTCTTTACTCTGTGTAAAGTAGGTCTCAAAATGTTTCTTGAAGTTTCTTTGAGATTTGAGTGGCTTTTTAAATATTAAAAAGATTAAAAAGCACATGGAAGTTCTTTTGAAGTTAAAAAATCCTATATTTATTCTTTATTGTGGTATGACAAATTAACAGCTTGAAACAAGACTCATTTATCTCACATTTTGGGCAGATTTGACAAGTTTTTCTGGTGTGGTCTCCCACAGCCACATCATAATTTTAGCCATCCTGAGACTAGGGTAGGCCATTGATAGAATTAGCTTCCCATTGGTGGAGGGCTGGAGTTTACATTACCTGATAAACACACACAGTCCTTGATTCCCTTTGAATCTCTCTGTTTTATTTTGTGCTTCCTCTTCTGCTATTAAGGGGCTATGTGACAGCACTGGACCCACCAAAAATAATTCTGATAGCTTACCAATGCACTTTCAGATACCTCCTTATTCTCCCAGATATCTCATTTTTTAATAGTGCTGGGTATCCTAGCTCATTATCACCTCTGAATGGATTTTAGGAAGCAGTACCTGGACTTGCATGTCCTAAAGACTGATTTCCTTTGTGGAACCTTACCATAGGGAACATGATCTTCCCAGATGTACATGTATACTACACTGCAAAGTCCCAGTACAGATTAGTGACTAACAGGAAAGTACCTAGGTCCTTAACTAGACATACCTGGCTCATGGTGAACTCTTCAAACTACTATTAAAATGAATAAATAAACAATATATGGAAATCATTTCTAGGACTTGCAATATTAAACAAATAAATAGTCTTTTCTTAAGCAAATTGAGAACTCACACTTGTGAAATATAAAGGTCATGATGCTACACAAATGCTTTCTACTACACCTTTCTTGACTTGCTAGTTTTCAGTCCTACAAATGTCCCTTCAAATGCCCATAGAGTGATATACCACTGCAAATTACCCAGAGCTGGAGAATGAGTCTTGTCCACCCAGCTATTAGACAGCATTGTTCTCGGGGGTTTGGCTGGTAGCATTTATTTTAGTGAGAGATCATTCTAAAGAGACAGTAGATTCATGGGATAATGAACCAAGCAATCCCTGTCATTTCTCCAACAACACAGCCAAGAAATTCAAAGGTGAGCACTCCAGATGCTTCTAATAACATCAGTATAGTGACCTGCTGATATTAGCATAATATTAAGTTTGACTTAATGAAGGAACAGTGAAAGTATTGATACAAATTTTAGTTGTATTCTTAAGAATCATCAAGTATGAAACAGTCTTAAAGAAGTGAAAGTCAGCATTTTCTTGGTATGCACAGGCCCTGCTTTCAAATCCCAGCTTGGACAAAAGGAAAGGAAGTCCAAGTTCTCATGAGCTTTTGCTCACAGATGAAAATATGTGGAATTCTCCAAATGTTAATACTACAAATGCTGATTCCCGTTTCCTGTCCAAAAGTGCCCACAGTCTGACAGTCACAGGCTTTCTATTGATGTCTGTTCTGAATGAATTCAGGTCCCCAGTGCATATCATGATCTATGGGTTACCTTTGGAGATCCAGCCTTTACTTTTTTTTAACACATATTGGTGTTTTTGCCATGGATGCTGGGTTCCCTGGAACTGGAGTTACAGACAGTTGTGAGCTGCCATGTGGGTGATAGAAACTGAACCCAGGTCCTTTGGAAGAATAGTCAATGCTCTTAACCACTGAACCATCTCTCTAGCACTGTCCATCCTTTAAATATCCATAGATCGGCCAGAGAAGAGGCTTATAACCCTGGCAGTGGTGAAATCTTGGGAAAGTATGGAAAGTGTATTACAAAGATATGGAGGAGGTGTATGGCCACTTTCCTAGTTCCCATTAGTAGGTTACAGCATCCTGGTATTTTGTTGGGAAAGGGAGAGTACCTACTGTCCCTGTGGTAGCTATGCAAACAGCACAGTTATCATAAGTCTTGTCAGAGAAGCTTATGGTACAGCCTATGTAGACTTCAGTCCCACATTCCCATTGGATTTATAATTGGGTTCATGAAGTTTTAGAGAAACCAGTGTCTTCTTTACTCATACTACTGACATGCTCATCTGATGGCTACTTACTACAGGCCACTACTTCATTTCCAACTTTTTAGGTTACATGTGAATTGTAAGAATCCTACTTTGGTAAACCTTAAGCATTAGTTTATGGTGAAATGTTTATGCTGAAATGTGATTTTATTTGTATGTTAATAAATAAAGTTGCCTGGGGATCAGAGCTAAGAACAAGCCATTTAGCAGAAGTCCAGTGGTGGTGGCACATACCCTTAATCCGATCACATGGCAGGCTGAATCTTTGTGTGTTCAAGGACACAGCCAAGCAATGACCCGAACTTTTAATCTCAGTACAAACCATAGAGACCTGGAGGTCTGTGTAGAAAGGCAGTGACAAGGAAGTCATGTGCTTGGGTTTAGAACCAATGAGAATGCAGAACAGAAAGACAATAAAAAGACAGGACATAGGAAGAAGGTCTCTCTCTCTCAGGGGAAGGACAGAAGCAAGTGGTAAGATAAGGTAGTCTTAGCTCTTGGCTACTGTTCAATCTCTGGGCTCTTTATTTGGCTCTGTGTTTCTTATTTAATAAAACCATTTAGAATTACATCTACATTAGTTTTACCTACTGGTCACTTGATTGTGAAAAAAAATGTCTTGACTGTATTAACACCAGTGAGGGCTGAGTGTGCACTTTGGGGAAAGGCTAGTTTGAAAGAAAGCTTTTCCTTAGTGCCCTACTCCCTTTAAGGACTCCACTGCAGGTAGAAATCCCTCCCTTTGAGGTGTCGCACACAGGGCTCCACACAGAGATGCCTTGGAGAACCAGAAGGTAACATTTTTTCCCTGTCATTGAACACTTTCCTCTCTGATTTCTGTTAATACAAATCCAAATCTGGGCTTGTTAAACTTTAGAAGTATAGACAAAGGCTAGACAAATGCACATAAAGACATTGATTAAAATAAATTTACATATTGGAATAGAGAATGTACAACATCAGGTAATTTACAGTTTAGTGCTGAGTGTTTGAAAGTTAATGCTCCTTGGCAAGAGGATAAATAAAGAGAATTTCATAGGAATATCAAAAGACCTATTTGAAGAAGTGTAATTTCTGGTGGACAGAGATAAAATGTATCCAGAAATCCTGATGTTCAATGTTCAATGGACTCTTGGTTTTAAAAAGAGTCTATCATCACAATATCTGAGCAAAAGACAAAATGACCACAAATAGCAGAGGATATTCAACTCAAACAACTGACTAAACTTAACTCCAAACTTTAATCATTATCTCTATAAAATAAATTAGTAAAATTGAATTTAAATAATGCAGAAAACCAAGCTCTCTGTTCCTTTTATTAAATAATTCCATAATATATTTATAATACACTATAGTTGGACATCAATTCTATGATGTCATTTCCCAAAGAGCTTCTAAGTGCCTTCATCATAAAAGGTTCATGTTAAGAAAACACTTCCATCAAGTCAAGGTCTAAGTTATTTATCATGGCAACATTCCAAAGAATAGCAAGTCAAGGTAACTCCAAATTAAAGGAAACTTTATAGCATTAATAGTCATTTAAATATAACTTTTGTATTTAGAAAAATATCCATCTCAAGGTTTCTTGAACTTTAGAGAGTTCCATGATCATTTCATGCACAGTAAAATTGCTGTCCAACATAAATGAACCACAATATTTTGTTGTTGTGTTATCAGCTGACCTGATCTAAGTTAAGCATTCACTCTTACCTTTAATCCCAGCACTAGGGAGGCAGAGCCAGGCGGATCTCTGTGAGTTCAAGGCCAGCCTGGACTACCAATTGAGTTCCATGAAAGGAGCAAAGCTACACAGAAAAACCCTGTCTTGAAAAACAAAAACAAAAACAAAAACAAAAAAAGAAAGAAAGCCCTAAGGGAAGGCAGCCCTAAGTCTGTTCATCTCCTTTTTTTTTTTTTCTTTTTTTTTTTTTGGTTTTTCGAGACAGGGTTTCTCTGTGTAGCTTTGTGCCTTTCCTGGAACTCACTTGGTAGTCCAGGCTGGCCTCGAACTCACAGAGATCCGCCTGGCTCTGCCTCCCGAGTGCTGGGATTAAAGGCGTGTGCCACCACCGCCCGGCGAGTCTGTTCATCTCAAGCAACTAAAAATTACAAATAGAAATTTCAATTTTGTCTTAAATTTGATTAGAGGCCTGCAATTTGTTTCTAAAGTGGAAGAAGTATGGATTTTAATTTTTCACAAAATGTGGTGGGTGGTCTGAATTATACTAGTGTGTTAACAAAACATGCCTCAAATAAATACACTTACCCTGACAAAGATTTGCTGACAAGCTGCACACAATTTATGCAGATCTCTTTAGTCCAACTGGATTTTAGGAAGCAAAGGAGATTTTTTTTTCAAATGTTGCTCAATGGCTAAGAGATTTTGTCTATTGTAAGCACTTGCCTATTTTTAATCTAAACAGGCTCCAATATTGACCCTACATTTTTTTTTCACTTTAAGGGAAAATGACCGATATGGTCTGATTGAAATAAGCAATTATCTCATCTGTATGTGCCTTCAAGAGTCGTCCAATGTGTGCTGTCTTCCTGGATGCCCGGGCACATTCATTAATGTGTTTACCATCAGTCAAAACTGTTTCCTAAGACACCTCACATGCCCATGGATTATGTCATTAACAACTGACAGCCACACCTACTCCCTGGCTTTTGCTTCAATTCAACTCTGAAATGTAGGGGGGAAATTCTATGATTTTATGGGAAGAAATCACAATATATCCAGTCCTTCTCATTTGCTTTTACTATCTCAGAGTTTCTCAGTTTCTAGATTTAAGGTGGTCATTTCATATTGGTTAACAGTTCTCAGTTTTCTTTAGGGAGGCAAAGTCCCTGGTTCTTGGTTCTGGTTTCAAACAGCGTTGTAATTATTTCTACAAATAAAACTGTAAAAGAAAACCAGGCACTTCAACACTGGAACTATTTCATTTGGGGTTGTTCCTTGTTCTTGGCAGTATTTTTCTATTTTCAGTTTGAAAAGGACATTATGTTTTCAATAAACTCCTGTGATTTCCCAGCCGTTGCTCTCTGAAGGTTCATGTTGAGCTAGCCCGTTCATTTAGGTCTAAATTCAAACAGAGCATCCCATCTGTTAATGAATAAAGTAGAAAGTACTGCAGTACTACAGATGTATAATGATTCTTTTAATTTTTTTTAAAAAAACAGAGCCAGAACTGGCAAAGCATTAGTTTTAATGGGATATATTTTTAAAAAGCAAGCTTAGGTTATACCCCGCACTTAGGTGGGAACCCATCTCCGTATAAGAAGATGTAACTTTAATTAACAAACTTAAAATTTGACAGTGGCTTTTTGCAAAATTTGACTGACAACCTCCACCTCCAAAGACTGAGACAGAAGATGAAAGAGAGAGAGAGAGAGAGAGAGAGAGAGTTCTCAGCAACACAGTTCAAGTCTAACTGTTCAGACTCACTTTCGGTGGTAAATTAGTCCTAAAGAAAATTTTCACACTCCGGCAAAAAGCCACGGTGACAGTTGTTTGAATGACACCTATTTCCCTCCAGCACTTCCACAGACCTCCTTGAAGACCCTAAATCCCGTCGTGCTCATTACCCAAAACATCTCCTACATAACATGCACACCTTACTCTTAGACTTCTGAATATTTACGTCGCAATCTTGAGGGACTGTGAACCAAAATGACAATGACAAGCGGAAATTAAAAACCCCAACCTGGCAATCAACAGTCTGCAGAGCGCCAGGTTAGAGCTCTGCAACTTGGACTGCAGGGGCTGGGCAGCCAGGGCTGGCAGTTTCAGCCACAAGCTTTTCTAGTCTGACTACTCAACCTCCAGAGCAGGAGCCAATCTGCAGCAGGCCCAGCGGTTGCCATGGCTCCTCTGTGTGCAGGGGCCTCATTTATGTCTTGCGTGCCCGCCCCTGGGAGCCAATTGGTGGTCCTCTAAGGCGTTGCCATGGCCACACTATCTGTTAGGGCCACAAATGCCAAGGAGTCTGCACCAGGCCTTTTTTGCCTGGAGCTTGTGAAGGGACCTGGCTCCAGATGACACTGAGACCTAATTATATGAGCACCCACCATGAACCGAAAGAAACTACAGAAGTTGACGGACACCTTAACTAAAAGTTGCAAACATTGTAAGTAAGAACCGAATGCTGGAGGACTCAGGACTTCTGGGCCAGGTCTCTTTCCTACCTAGTGCCTCCTTCCTGCTTCCACCACAAGGGCCCCTCCACATACCCCTCAAGAGAAATCTGGAAGAGAATCTTTTTCTGGGATATCAGCTACTCATTCAGTCCCAGGATCTTTAGAACTCAACCAGATGGCAAGCGTCTAGTGTGTGCTGCCTGCGCTCCCTCACACACACTCACTAAATTCAAAGACTCTCTTTACCTGTGTTTATGGTAAAGAAGTGAGATGCTATGTGCCTGGGAGGTATGTGTCTTTAGCTTTAGACAGATTGAAAAAGTTCTAGAAAAACACTAGAATCAAGAAAGTAGCAGAGCCAATGTATATAGCACCTTAACTTACACTCTAGCTCTTACTAAGGGCTGAATAAGGGAAAACAGTCATCCACTCCTGGACACCTTTAAGAAAGAGACTTGAAGTTCTACAGACAATGTCTTAGGAAGAGGCAGTCTATTTGAAAACTGTATTGCTGAGTAAATTCAAGATGGTAAAGAATCTGTCCCCAGTTTCAGACACTCAATTTCCAATTACTAGTAGGTTTCAAAGGTGAAGGAGCTCCTCCAAATGACCAGACACCAGTGCATGGTACTCAGACTGAAAAACAGAGTTTTTCAGTCCTTGTCCCAGAGTTTTCTAGGAGAATACCTGATATTTCTAAAATGAATACAAACATGTCTGACCAGTACAGAACAAATGCTCAATTGATTGAGTCTGTTTAATAAGTTCACATTGCTTCACTAACAAACACTGAGAACAATTGAAAAATGAGTGGTTTTCCTTTGTATTTTAATTGCAGTACTGAGGACTAAACATGCTATGCAAGCCATCTACCACTGAGCTAAACTCTAAACTCTGTATAGATTTTAAATTATGAGTAAAAACATGTCTGGAAAAAAATCTCTTGATTTTTGATCTTAAGTAAAAATTTTTACATAAATCCTAGAAACTTTAGTGATTATTAGTGAAATGTAAGTGGTATGTTCTGTTTAAACAGCTACAGCTCATGGATATTATGATCATTTAAAATGTCTTTAAATAGCAGATTATGACACAGTAAATGAGACAGATTCATTGTGTTGAACCAGAGAAGAAAGGGTCTTAGGTGGGCAGTTTGTTAATCCACCAGCTACTTTCAGTTCTTTAATGTGTGTGCATGCTGAAGTAGAATCATTGGATCACACTATTTATTTTTAGGGACTGGCACGCTGTTTTCCACAGTAACTTACAGCTCATTTAAAAATCTTAACAATTCTATTGTTTTATACTATTTACTTACTATTTTTTCCTTTTCCAAAGTTTTAAGCTTTCTCTTAAAAATGTGATTTTTAAAACCAGGAACCACTCTCTATGTGTTGTGGCATGTAAGATAATGTGCAATTTCTCTATTTTCTCTTACACATAGACGTCCTTATGTGTGAAAGTATTCACCTATTTTCTTTTTGGTTTTAAATAAAATTTCACCCTCTCCACTCATATCTCACATTTAAATTAACTTAAGTTCTTTTTGGTAAACTGTATTTTAAAATGTTTTATCTGTTATTGTTGATGGTGCTAGTGTTGCTGCTGTTGCATAAGTAAGTGTGTGTGTGTGTGTGTGTGTGTGTGTGTGTGTGTGTGTGTGTGTGTATGTGTGTGTGTGTGTGTATTTTCAAACTCAAATCATCAGGCCTCTGTGGCAAGGCAAGTGTTTGTTGGTTTTTTACCAGCTTAGCTATGTTGCCAGCTTTCACTTATGTTCTTAATGACAGTAAGTATTCATTCTCATTCTCTCTCATTTCCTCTCTCATATTCTCTCTCTGTCTGTCTCTCTGTCTCTCTCTCACTCTTTCCTCTTTCTCTTTTTTTTGTGTGTATGTGTATGAGTGTGTGTGAGTGTGAGTGTGTGTGTGTTTTAAATTAAAAAGAAATCCTTCTACCAAAGTAATCCTGAACAGTTTATTGTTAATGTTCACACAACTTGGAGAAGAACCATGCTGGTTAGTAGAACTTGCTTAAAATTCCTTTATTAGAAAATAATTCTGATTTCAAGGTTCTGCCTTATAAATTCACTAGGCCTAAACTAAAATGAAAATGAGTACATAGATATTTAGTAGTCTAAACTTCCAGGGAAATGCTTGTTTGTAGCTGACATAAACACCTACTATCAAATGCTGGCTGTTGCTAGCAGTCTCAAACAACACAACTGTGATGTGCCCTCTGTCTGTACTGTGAAGTCTGGAATCTTACACCACAGTCATTTGGATCACATTGCTGCCATCATCTTTCATCCTAAATTCAATGGGATCTATTTCTATTTAGCATTTGGCTCCAGGAATAACTTACCTTCTATTAGTGTATAATGTGACATTGGCATCATCTTCTTTTAACTCTGAGGCTGTGGCTCAGGATATGGGAGACTTGAAAGTGGCAACCAAGCCACTTTCATTCATTAGATGCTTTTGATTTTGAACATATAAACTCATTAATACAGTATTTGAATAGAGCCTAAGATTTTAAAGTACACTTTTGTTATGTGTCCATTTTGATCTTTTACAGTTAATAAATTTGAAGTGAACTGTCTTATTACACTTTTCTATAACTTGGTGGGTGATGTAGCGGAAAGACCAGGGGTAGTCATTGGACTAGATCGTAATGCATTTCGGAACATCCTGCACGTGACATTTGGAATGACAGATGACATGATTATGGACAGAGGTAAGATGCATATGTGAGAGAGATTGTCAAATTCAACTGTAATTAACAAAGGTTTAAGTTTGGTTATGCTCTTGGGAGGAATCTCATGTTCTACATTTCCCAAATTCATTTGAATATATTTTAATCTTCCAAAATGTTTGGAGACGGAATCAGTCACCTATTCCTTTTGTTGTTTAGAAAGAGAACAAAGTTTGGTTGGGTAGCTAGGTTTCATACTCAATCAAAAAGCCCCATAGTGTTCTACTTCTACTTAAATTTTTTTACATGCTAGAAAATACTACATAACAGTTAAGATACACTTCCAACATGTAACAGCATAGCTTACCTTGAGGAATAAAAACATAAACTATTTTTTATTAAGAAGCTTAAATATCTAATGACTAGCATGTTTAATGTGCCAGTATATTATCATTTTAGCCATACTATATATATAAAAAGAACATTAACTATTCCTACAACATATGAAGAGGAAGTTGAATATATAACTAAAAGAGTTTTCTTAGCTTATGTGTTTCAGTTTCTTTCATCAAATGGTGACCTTGGGGCTTGAAACAGCTGTGAAATGGAGAGTGAAGTTAGGTTTGATATATTATATAGGATTAAAATCCAACACAACGATTACATTATGTCATTTTTTAGTATTTCGAGGTTTTGATAAAGACAATGATGGCTGTGTAAATGTATCAGAGTGGATTCATGGATTATCACTGTTTCTTCGAGGGACTTTAGAAGAAAAAATGAAATGTAAGCTTGCAGATGACCTGCTAGTTTATACATTAAGATAAACATAGCAAAAGCGTTTTATTTTTTATTTTTTATAGTATTTTTATTTTATAATTAACTTAATTTCACATATCAGCCACAGATTCCCCCGTCCTCCCTTCTCCCACCTGCCCCCTGCCATCCCCCCCAATCCACCCCCCCATTCCCACCTCCTCCAAGGCAAGGTCTCCCCTGGGGAGTCAGCCCAGCCTGGCAGACTCAGCCGAGGCAGGTCCATTCCCCTCCTTCCTACACCAAGGCTGAGCAAAGTGTCCCAGCATAGGCCCCAGGCTCCTAAAAGCCAGCTCATGCACCAAGGACAGGTCCTGGCTCCACTGCCTGGGGGCCTCCCAAACAGTTCAAGCTAATCAACTGCCAATATTTTATTGAGTATTTTTGCATCAATGTTCATGAGGAAGATTGGCCTGTAGTTCTCTTTCTTTATTGCATCATTGTTTGGCTTGGGAATCAGGGTAATAGTAGCCTCATAGAAGGAGTTTGGTAATGTTCCTTCTGTTTCTATTGTGTGGAACAATTTAAAGAGTATTGGTATTATCTCTTCTTTGAAGATCTGGTAGAATTCTGTGCTGAAACCATCTGGGCTTTTTTTGGTTGGGAGACTTTTAATGACTGTTTCTATTTCCTTAGGGATTATTGGACTATTTAAATAGTTTATCTGGTCTTGATTTAACTTAGGTATGTGGTACCTATCCAGAAAGTTATCCATTTCTTTTAGATTTTCCAGTTTTGTGGAGTACAGATTTTTGAAGTATGACCTGATGGTTCTCTGGATTTCCTCAATGTTCGTTGTTATGTCTCTCTTTTCATTTCTGAATTTGCTAATTTGGATGCTCTCTCTCTCTCTGCCTTTTGGTTAGTCTGAATAAAGGTTTGTCTATTTTGTTGATTTTCTCCAAGAATCAACTCTTTGTTTCATTGATTCTTTGTATTGTTCTCTTTGTTTCTATTTTACTGATTTCAGCTCTCAATTTGATTATTTCCTGGCATCTATTCCTCCTGGGTGACTTTGCTTCTTCTTGTTCTAGAGCTTTCAGGTGTGCTATTAAGTCACTAGTGTGAGATTTCTCCAACTTCTTTATGTGGGCATTTAGTGTGATGAATTTTCCTCTTAGCACTGCTTTCATAGCATCCCATAAGTTTGGGTATATGGTATACAATTTTCATTGATCTCTAGGAAGTCTTTAATTTCTTTATTTCTTCCTTGACCCATTGGTGATTCAGTTGAGCATTATTAAGTTTCCATGAGATTGTAGGCTTTCTGTAACTTTTGTTGTTGATGAAATCTAACTTTAAACCATGGTAGTCTGATAGAACACAGGAAGTTATTCCTTTTTTTGTTTTTGTTTTTTTGGTTTTTCAAGACAGTGTTTCTCTGTATAACTTTGTGCCTTTCCTGGATCTCGCTCTGTAGACCAGGCTGGCCTCGAACTCACAAAAATCCGCCTACCTCTGCCTCCCGAGTGCTGGGATTAAAGGCATGCACCAACACCGCCCGGCCCATTTTTTTTAATCTGTTGAGATTTGCTTTGTGGTCGAGTATGTGGTCGATTTTAGAAAAGGTTCCATGGAGTGCTGAGAAGGAGGTATAGTCTTTTTTGTTAGGATGGAATGTTTTGTAGATAATGATTAATTCCATTTGAGTCATAACATCAGTTAAGTCCCTTATTTCTCTGTTAAGTTTCAATTTTACAGATCTGTCCAGTGGTGAGAGTGGGGTGTTGAAGTCTCCCACTATTAATGTGTGGGGTTTTATGTGTGATTTAAGCTTTAGTAATGTTTCTTTTACATAATGCCCTTGTGTTTGGGACATAAATGTTCAGAATTGAAACTTCATCTTGGTGGATCTTTTCTGTGATGAGTATATAATGTCTTTATTGATCTCTTTTGATTGATTTAAGTTTGAAGTCTATTTTGCTCGATTTTAGGATGGCTACACCAGCTTGCTTCTTAAGACCCTTTGACTGAAAATACTTTTCCCAGTCTTTTATTCTGAGGTAGTGTCTGTCTTTGAAATTGAGGTGTGTTTCTTGTATGAAGAAGAAAGATGGGTCCTGCTTTTTATCCATTTTGTTAGCCTGTGTCTTTTTGTAGGTGAATTAAGTCCACTGATATTAAGGGATATTAATGACCAGTGATTGTTTATTCCTGTTATCTTTTGGTGGTAGTGTGTGTGTACTTCTCTTCCTTGGGGTTTACTGCTGTGGTGTTATCTATTGCCTGTGTTTTTGAGGGTGTATCTGACTTCCTTAGGTTGGAATTTTCCTTCTAGTGCTTTCTGTAGGGCTGGATTTGTGGATAGATATTGTTTAAATCTGGTTTTGTCTTGGAATGTCTTGTGCACTCCATCTATGATGATTGAAAGTTTTGCTAGGTATATTAGTTTAGGCTGGCATCCAAGGTCTCTTAGTGTCTGCATTACATCTGTCCAGGTCCTTCTGGCTTTCAAAGTCTCCATTGAGAAATTGGGTGTTATTCTGATGGGTTTGCCTTTATAAGTCACTTGGCCTTTTTCCTTTGCTGCTCTTAATATTCTTTCTTTATTCTGTAGGTTCAGTTGTTTAATTATTATGTGGTAAGGGGACTTTTCGGGGCGTCTAGTCTGTTTGGTGTTCTATATAGGCTTCTTGTATCTTCATAGGTATTTCCTTCTTTAAGTTCAGAAAGTTTTCTTCTATGATCTTTTTTTTTTTTTTTGGTTTTTCGAGACAGGGTTTCTCTGTGTAGCTTTGTGCCTTTCCTGGAACTCACTTGTGTAGTCCAGGCTGGCCTCGAACTCACAGAGATCCGCCTGGCTCTGCCTCCCGAGTGCTGGGATTAAAGGCGTGCGCCACCACCGCCCGGCTTTCTTCTATGATCTTGTTGAATATATTTTCTGTACCTTTGAGTTGGTATTCTTCTCCTTCCTCTATCCCTATTATTCTTGGATTTGGTCTTTACATGGTGTCCCAGAGTTCTTGGACATTTTGTGTTATAACTTTTTTGGCTTTGGTATTTTCTTTGACTAATGAATCCTCTATTGTATCCTCTATACCAGAGATCCTCTCCTCAATCTCTTGTATTCTGTTGGTTATCCTATTTGTTTACTCAGATTTTCTGTTTCCAGCATTCCCTCTGTTTGTATATTCTTCATTGTTTCTATTTCCCTTTTCAGGTCTTGAACTGTTTCCCTCACCTGCTGATTGCTTTTTCATGGTTTTCTTTAAGGGATTTATTTCATTCTTCCAATTTTTTTTTGTCTTTTCCTCTATTTCTTCCAATTTTTTTGTTTGTCTTTTTCTCAATTTCTTTATTGATTTCTTCCACTTTTTGTTCATCTTTTCCTCAATTTCATTTTTCATTTTTTTCTTGAAAGGCCTCTAGCATCTTCATGATGCTATTCTTTTTTTTTTTTTTTCATGATGCTATTCTTAAGGTCGCTTTCTTCTGCTTCTTCTGTCTTGTGATGTTCAGGTCTTGCTATTGGAGGAGGGCTAGGTTCTGGTGATGCTGTATTGCTCTTTATGTTGTTGTATGTACTTTTGCCTTGATGTCAGCCCAACTCCTCCTCTAATGGGTATACGAGGTGCCTGTGTCTGAGTGAGTTGCTGTTGGTCTACTCTGTGCTTGTTGTGTCTGTGTCTCAGGGGCCCTTCTGGGTCTAATCTTAGCTCTTGGTCTAATTGGACCAGACAGATTCTATGTCTCAGGGAGCTGCTCTTGGGTCAACCCAAGCTAGTTGATTCTGTGAGTCACAGATGCTTTCTTGGTCTTCTCAAATCTCTTGGTCCAGTCAGAGCTGACTGATTCTATGTTTCAGGAAGCCTCTCTTATTCCAATGAGAGGTGGGAGATTTTACTTCTCAGAAAGCCACTCTTGGTCTAATGAGGGCTGGCAGATTCCCTGTCTGCTGAGATTACCCTTGGTCCAATGACAACCCTTTGTCCAATGAGAGCTTTCTCTCTAGGCCCGAATAGAGCTGGGGGTTGGTTTCCAAGTCTCAGGAAGTGGCTGGGTTCTCGGGCGGATGGGCATGGGGGCAAGGCATGTAGATTGCAGGGTCTGCTGCTGAGGGGTCTTGGTGAACAAGGAGCCTTCCAGTAGGAGCCCTGCCTGTTCCAGCAACTGTTGGCCGGGTGTTCCTGGGGAACAGCTGGGACCCAGGGATCAGCAAAAGCTTTTTAAATCACTGTTTCCAACCCACCAATAAAGTAGGTTTTGATTGGTTGGTTGGTTGGTTGGTTGGTTGGTTGGTTAGTTGGTGAATCTTCATTGGCCTTTTTTATGGAGAAAATTTAAGTGAATAAATAATGGGAGTATATTAATTAACAGGAAAATCAAGCCATTAAAGGAGTGTCATGAAAGGAAGCAGCTCAGGTTGTGATCTACAGTCTAACCATGCAACAGTACATTCATGTTCTAAGTAGTTTACATTGATAACAAACATTAAACTAGAAAACACAATTTAAGTTTTCTACTTCTTAATTCTTAACTGATGGAGTCATACTTCATTTAATATAATTAATTGCTTTTCCATGTTTCCAGTAAGTAATGCTCAGGTTAGTGCTCCTAGGAGTTTCTTTTAGTAGTCAGTTAAAGAAACATGTAAAGAGGAATGGGAATATTTCCCATGAAAGTCAACTAGCATCAAGCTAGTAGCCAAATAATGAAGTAATAAGATATATCTCCATTCTGACTGCTTTATCAGAAGAAAATGCCACCTTAGTGATAATCACAAACACACACACACAAACACACACACACACACACACACAAACATATTGTGTGTGTATGTACATATATAATATATGTAATTTTCTTTAGATTGTTTTGAAGTGTTTGATCTGAATGGTGATGGCTTCATTTCAAAGGAAGAGATGTTCCACATGCTGAAGAACAGTCTTCTCAAGCAGCCCTCTGAGGAGGACCCTGATGAAGGAATTAAAGATTTGGTTGAAATTACGCTTAAGAAAATGGTAAGTATGAGTAACGTAAAATTTTTATATTGCAACTTATAAGCAATGTGTGGGACAGAAGTAAGAATTCAGTGATGATAATTTTCAGTATTCTGCTTAGTTAAATGAGTCAACTTTTGCTTGTTAGTAGAGTGATTTCTTAGAGCTGCAGGTGTGAGTCAGTGACAGAGCATTTGCCTAGCATGTGAGAGGCTCTTGATTCCATTAATAACATCTTGTTCCCCCCACAACTACAAAACTTTATTTTTCACCTTGCCAACCTAATTTCTCATTCTCCTACTAACACCTGACTGTGAAAAAGAGTGTGCATTTGCAGCAAGAGTGCCATGTGCTCACTGACCCAGGATGCTCACCTCTCAGGACCAAGACCATGATGGGAAGTTGTCCTTTGCAGACTATGAGAACGCTGTGAGAGAAGAGACCCTTCTACTGGAAGCCTTTGGGCCATGCCTGCCTGATCCAAAGGTAAAAATATTCCTTTTTCCTTCAATCAAAATATAATTGGAACAGTCAACCCAAGACTTCTCAGCATGGTGTACAGCAGCCAGAAGAATATGAGCATAGAAAGACCCCCATAGAAGTGACAGTTTATTTCAGGGTACTGGTACAGCCCACTGCTATGTTTTCTTTATTCTTAAATGCATTAATCCATGTTAGAAAGAATTAATGAGGTTTAATGTGTGCCAGAAGCCCAGAGGAAAGGCTTAGTGGCTCCACTGGAAGGCAAAAAGCAAGATGAAAATTGTTACACAACATTGCAATAAGTATTATATCATTATAATAATATTTAATGAGTTGCATGGTACTTCTACTATGCCAGGCAATGTCAAAAGCGCAATACCTCATATCACCTAGTTTATAGATGAGGAGTCAAACTTAAAGGATTATTGCATTTTATCAAAGCTAACTTAACTAGTTAGTAGAGTACCAGGATGAATATGCTGGTGCTATTGTCCATAGAGAACTGAGTAGACTGTGGTGACAGGCAGGAAAAAGAACATCCAGACCATCTATACCACAAGAAGACAGGAAGGTTTATCCAAAGAACCAGGGTTCAAAGGAAAAACAGTCCAGTAAAAATGGAAAAATAATCTAGGCAAAGGAAATGACAGATGTATGAAAGAAATAGAGGAAGGGAGGGATCAGGGAGTGTATGACAAAAGGACCTGGTGTATACATGGCTAGAGATAAAGTAGCAAGTGCCTAGAAAGACTATGTCCTTCACAGCCTGCATTTATCTGGAAAATGGTAAGGATGTGTTGGGGATTTAACAGACAAGTAATGCAGTTTATAAATGTACATATCCCCTGAGCTCTAGTTTGTATCTCCAGCTACCAACTCAAGTGTCTAGTAAGATATCTTCTAAAAATTCCTAGTACCTATAAAATTTACATCTCTCCTGTTTTCCCAGTGTCATCAAATGGTGTCCTGTTTCCAGAAGTTTCAGTAACTTGAGAGCCATGTTTGGTTTCTCTGGCACTCTGAGCTACTCCTTTGGCATTTAGCTTTTACGGCCCATGCCATTGGCCACCATCATTATCAGCTTTCTTATTCCTACTGTTTTTCCCCTACTGCCTTTCTCCTGCTACACCCACTGTATTTTAAAATACAGATTGCATCATGCCCCACCTTTGTCCACACCCTCCAGTGAGATCTCCAGATGCAGATTCTGTATCCTGTCTCTCCAGAAACATCTCTTCCCCTTCCACATTCTCTCAGGACATTGGAATGGGGGCAGTAAGCTCTATGTTCTTCCCTTTCTGCCCTTCTACCTGCTGTGTCCTTCCCATCTCTTCCACAACTCTTCACAAGCCTCAGGATACTAGTCACCCAAGATCACTAGACTTTCTACATCATACAGATAACCTTTGCCTCCTAACCCCTGCTTCTCTGTGCTCAAGCTTCCTTTTTTCCTTTGTACTATTTCTTACACAATACTTATTTGTATGGACATTGTCTGTCTCACCACATAAATGTGAGTTTCTTAAAGTCAGGAAATGGATTCATTTGACCATGTTTTTGCACAACTTACATATTGAGTGCACAGAATGGATGCCTAGAAAAACATGCATAGATGGATGGAGACATGGATGGATGGATAGAGGGATGAATGCATGACCTCAGAGGTCCTTGGTAGAAAGCTCTGGGTCTGTCTCCCTCCCCTGTTCAAGAACTAGTTATTTTCTATTACAAACAATGCTGATATGAACATAGCTGAACAAGTGCTCTTGTGGTGTGGTTGAGCATTCCTTGGGTATATGCCCAAGAGTGGTATAGCTGGATCTTGGGGGAGATTGATTCCCAATTTTCTAAGAAAGCGCCATATTGATGTCCAAAGTGGTTGTACAAGCTTGCATTCCCACCAGCAGTGGAGGAGAGTTCCCCTAGCTCCACATCCTCTCCAGCATAAGGTGTCTTTGGTGTTTTTGATCTTAGCCATTCTGACAGGCGTAAGGTGGTATCTCAGAGTTGTTTTGATTTGCATTTCCCTGATGATTAGGGATGTTGAGCAATTCCTTAAATGTCTTTCAGCCATTTGAGTTTCCTCTGTTGAGAATTCTCTGTTTAGTTCTATAGCCCATTTCTTAATTGGACTGTTGGGCATTTTGATGTCTAATTTCTTTTTTTTTTTTTTTTTGGTTTTTCGAGACAGGGTTTCTCTGTGTAGCTTTGTGCCTTTCCTGGAACTCACTTGGTAGCCCAGGCTGGCCTCGAACTCACAGAGATCCGCCTGGCTCTGCCTCCCGAGTGCTGGGATTAAAGGCGTGCGCCACCACCGCCCGGCAGTGATGTCTAATTTCTTGAGTTCCTTATATATTCTGGATATCAGTCCTCTGTCAGATGTGGGATTGGTGAAGATCTTTTCCCATTCTGTAGGCTGTCGCTTTGCTTTGTTGACCGTATCCTTTGCCCTACAAAAGCTTCTCAGTTTCAAGAGGTCCCATTGATTGATTGTTTCTCTCAGTGTCTGTGCTACTGGTGTTCTATTTAGAAAGTGGTCTCCTATGCCAATGCGTTCAAGACTACTTCCTACTTTCTCTTCTAGCAGGTTCAGAGTAGCTGGATTTATGTTGAGGTCCTTGATCCACTTGGACTTAAGTTTTGTGCACGGTGATAGATATGGATCTATTTGCAGCCTTCTACATGTTGACATCCAGTTTTGCCAGCACCATTTGTTGAAGATGCTTTCTTTTTTCCATTGTGCACTTTTGGCTTCTTTGTCAAAAATTATTTGTTCATAGGTGTGTGGATTAATGTCAGGGTCTTCAATTCGATTCCATTGGTCCACATGTCGGTTTTTATGCCAGTACCAAGCTGTTTTTATTACTGTAGCTCTATAGTACAGCTTGAAGTCAGGGATCGTGATGCCTCCAGAGGTTGTTTTATTGTACAGGATTCTTTTGGCTATCCTGGGTTTTTTGTTTTTCCATATGAAGTTGAGTATTATTCTTTCCAGGTCTGTGAAGAATTGTGTTGGTATTTTGATGGGGATTGCATTGAATCTGTAGATTGCTTTTGGTAAGATTGCCATTTTTACTATGTTAGTTCTGCCTATCCATGAGCATGGGAGATCTTTCCATTTTCTGACATCTTCTTCAATTTCTTTTTTCAGGGACTTAAAGTTCTTGTCATATAGGTCCTTCACTTGCTTGGTTAGTATTACCCCAAGGTATTTTATGTCATTTGTGGCTATAGTAAAGGGTGATGTATCTCTGATTTCCTTCTCCGCTTTTTTGTCCATTGTATATAGGAGGGCTACATTGTTTGTAATAGCCAGAACATGGAAACAACCTAGATGCCCTTCAACTGAAGAATGGATAAACAAAATGTGGTACATATACACAATGGAATACTACTCAGCAGAGAAAAACAATGACATCATGAGGTTTGCAGACAAATGGATGGATCTAGAAAAAATCATCCTGAGTGAGGTATCCCAGACTCAGAAAGACAAACATGGTATGTACTCACTCATAGGAGGATACTAGGTGTGGAACAAGGATGACTGGACTGCTACTCACATCACCAGGCAGGCTACCTGGAAAACAGGACCCCAAGAAAAACACGGGGATCGCCCAATGACAGAGAAATGGAATGAGATCTACATGAACAGCCTGGACATGAGTGGGGGTAGTGAAGGGCGAGGGTCGAGGGAAAGAGAGCTTGGGTGAGTGGGAGATCCCAGGTGGATCAAAAACAGAGAGGGAGAACAAGGAATAGGAGACCATGGTAAATGAAGACCACATGAGAATAGGAAGAAACAAAGTGCTAGAGAGGCCCACAGAAATCCACAAAGATACCCCCACAACAGACTGCTGGCAATGGTCGAGAGACAGTCCGAACTGACCTACTCTGGTGATGGGATGGCCAAACACCCTAATTGTCGTGCTAGAAACCTCATCCAACTACTGAGGGATCTGGATGCAGAGATCCATGACTAGGCCCCAGGTGGATCTCTGGGAGTCCAATTAACGAGAATGAGGAGGGTTTATATGAGCGAGAATTGTTGAGACCAAGGTCGGATAAAGCACAGAGACAAATAGCCAAACAAACGGAAACACATGAAATATGAACCAGTGGCTGAGGGGTCACCAACTGGATCAGGCCCTCTGAGTGGGTGAGACAGTTGATTGGCCTGATCTGTTTGGGAGGCATCCAGGCAGTGGCACCGGGTCCTGTGCTCACTGCATGAGTCGGCTCTTTGAAACCTGGGGCCTATGCAGGGTCCCTTGGCTCGGCCTGGGAGGAAGGGACTGGACCTACCTGGACTGAGTCCACCAGGTTGATCTCAGTCTGTGGGGAAGGCTTTGCCCTGGAGGAGATTGGAATGGGGGGCGGGCTGGGGGAATGTGAGGGGGGGGGAGGGGGAGAACAAGGGAATCTGTGGCTGATATGTAGAACTGAATTGTATTGCAAAATAAAAATTAAAAAAAAAAAAAAAAAAAAAAAGAACTAGTTATTTTCTTCCCAACATCCTCAAGTTATTTCCTGGTTAGGAAAACCTTCCTGTTAGGATTCTAATGGCTTAAAAACGTTTCCATCTTTTATTTTATTTTTTTTTAATTTTAATTTTTATTTTGCAATACAATTCAGTTCTACAAATCAGCCACAGATTCTCTTGTTCTCCCCCCTCCCGCCCCCCTCACCTTCCCCCCAGCCCACATCCCATTCCCACCTCCTCCAGGGCAAAGCCTCCCCTTCGGACTGAGATCAACCTGGTAGACTCAGTCCAGGTAGGTCCAGGCCCCTCCTCCCAGGCCGAGCCAAGGGATCCTGCATAGGCCACAGGTTTCAAACAGCCGACTCATGCAGTGAGCACAGGACCCGGTCCCACTGCCTGGATGCCTCCCAAACAGATCAAGCCAATCAACTGTCTCACCCATTAAGAGGGCCTGATCCAGTTGGGGACCCCTCAGCCATTGGTTCATAGTTCATGTGTTCCCATTTGTTTGGCTATTTGTCCCTGTGCTTTATCCAAACTTGGTCTCAACAATTCTCTCTCATATAAACCCTCCTCATTCTTGCTAATTGGACTCCCAGAGATCCACCTGGGGCCTAGCCATGGATCTCTGCATCCAGATCCCTCAGTAGTTGGATGGGGTTTCTAGCATGACAATTAGGGTGTTTGGCCATCCCATCACCAGAGTAGGTCAGTTCGGGCTGTATCTCGACCATTGCCAGCAGTCTGTTGTGGGGGTATCCTTGTGGATTTCGGTGGGCCTCTCTAGCATTTTGCTTCTTCCTATTCTCATGTGGTCTTCATTTACCATGGTCCCCTATTCCTTGTTCTCCCTCTGTGTTCTTCATCCAGCTGGGATCTCCTGCTCCCCCAAGCTCTCTTTCCCTCGACCCTCGCCCTTCATTACCCCCACTCATGTCCAGGCTGTTCATGTACATCTCATCCATTTCTCCATCATTGGGCGATCCCCGTGTTTTTCTTGGGGTCCTGTTTTCCAGGTAGCCTGCCTGGTGATGTGAGTAGCAGTCCAGTCATCCTTGTTCCACACCTAGTATCCTCCTATGAGTGAGTACATATCATGTTTGTCTTTCTGAGTCTGGGTTACCTCACTCAGGATGATTTTTTCTAGATCCATCCATTTGTCTGCAAACCTCATGATGTCATTATTTTTCTCTGCTGAGTAGTATTCCATTGTGTATATGTACCACATTTTGTTTATCCATTCTTCCGTTGAAGGGCATCTAGGTTGTTTCCATGTCCTGGCTATTACAAACAATGCTGATATGAACATAGCTGAACAAGTGCTGTTGTGGTGTGGTTGAGCATTCCTTGGGTATATGCCCAAGAGTGGTATAGCTGGATCTTGAGGTAGATGGATTCCCAATTTTCTAAGAAATCACCATATTGACTTCCAAAGTGGTTGTACAAGCTTGCATTCCCACCAGCAGTGGAGGAGAGTTCCCCTAGCTCCACATCCTCTCCAGCATAAGGTGTCTTCAGTGTTTTTGATCTTAGCCATTCTGACAGGCGTAAAGTGGTATCTCAGAGTTGTTTTGATTTGCATTTCCCTGATGATTAGGGATATTGAGCAATTCCTTAAATGTCTTTCAGCCATTTGAGTTTCCTCTGTTGACAATTCTCTGTTTAGTTTTATAGCCCATTTCTTTATGGGACTGTTGGGCATTTTGATGTCTAATTTCCTGAGTTCCTTATATATTCTGGATATCAGTCCTCTGTCAGATGTGTGTTTGATGAAGATCTTTTCCCATTCTGTAGGCTGTCGCTTTGCCTTGTTGACCGTATCCTTTGCTCTACAAAAGCTTCTCAGTTTCAAGAGGTCCCATTGATTGATTGTTTCTCTCAGTGTCTGTGCTACTGGTGTTATATTTAGGAAGTGATCTCCTATGCCAATGTGTTCAAGACTACTTCCTACTTTCTCTTCTAGCAGGTTCAGAGTAGCTGGATTTATGTTGAGGTCCTTGATCCACTTGGACTTAAGTTTTGTGCACGGTGATAGATAAGGATCTATTTGCAGCCTTCTACATGTTGATATCCAGTTATGCCAGCACCATTTGTTGAAGATGCTTTCTTTTTTCCATTGTGCACTTTTGGCTTCTTTGTCAAAAATTATATGTTCATAGGTGTGCGGATTAATGTCAGGGTCTTCAATTCAATTCCATTGGTCCACATGTCGGTTTTCATGCCAGTACCAAGCTGTTTTTATTACTGTAGCTCTATAGTAGAGCTTGAAGTCAGGGATCGTGATGCCTCCAGAGGTTGTGTTATTGTACAGGATTCTTTTGGCTATCCTGGGTTTTTTGTTTTTCCATATGAAGTTGAGTATTATTCTTTCCAAGTCTGTGAAGAATTGTGTTGGTATTTTGATGAGGATTGCATTGAATCTGTGGATTGCTTTTGATAAGATTGCCATTTTTACTATGTTAGTTCTGCCTATCCATGAGCATGGGAGATCTTTCCATTTTCTGACATCTTCTTCAATTTCTTTTTTCAGGGACTTAAAGTTCTTGTCATATAGGTCCTTCACTTGCTTGGTTAGTATTACCCCAAGGTATTTTATGTCATTTGTGGCTATTGTAAAGGGTGATGTATCTCTGATTTCTTTCTCAGCTTCTTTGTCCATTGTATATAGGGGGGCTACTGATTTTTTTGAGTTGATCTTGTATCCTGCTATGTTGCTGAAGGTGTTTATAAGCTGTATCAGTTCCTTGGTGGGATCTTTGGAGTCGCTGAAGTATACTATCATGTCATCTGCAAATAGAGAAAGCTTGACTTCTTCCTTTCCAATTTGTATCCCCTTAATCTCCTTATGTTGTCTTATTGCTCTGGCTAGAACTTCAAGTACTATATTGAATAAGTATGGGGAGAGCGGACAGCCTTGCCTCATTCCTGATTTTAGTGGAATTGCCTTGAGTTTCTCTCCATTTAATTTGATGTTGGCTGTTGGCTTGCTGTAAATTGCCTTTATTATGTTTATGTATGTTCCCTGTATTCCTGATGGCTCCAAGACCTTTATCATGAAGGGGTGTTGGATTTTGTCAAATGCCTTTTCTGCATCTAGTGAGATGATCATGTGGTTTTTTTCTTTGAGTTTGTTTATGTGGTGTATTACATTGACGGACTTTCGTATGTTGAACCACCCTTGCCTCCCTGGAATTAAGCCTACTTGATCATGGTGGATAATTGTTTCGATGTGTACCTGGAGTCTGTTTGCCAGTATTTTAGCATCAATGTTCATGAGGGAGATCGGTCTGTAGTTCTCTTTCTTTGTTGTATCCTTGTTTGGTTTAGGAATCAGGGTAATTGTAGCCTCATAGAAGGAGTTTGGTAATGTTTCTTCTGTTTCTATTGTGTGGAACAATTTAGAGAGTATTAGTATTAACTCTTCTTTGAAGATCTTGTAGAATTCTGCACTGGCCAGGCGGTGGTGGCGCACGCCTTTAATCCCAGCACTCGGGAGGCAGAGCCAGGCGGATCTCTGTGAGTTCGAGGCCAGCCTGGACTACCAAGTGAGTCCCAGGAAAGGCGCAAAGCTACACAGAGAAACCCTGTCTCGAAAAAAACCAAAAAAAAAAAAAAAAAATTCTGCACTGAAGTTTATCTGGTCTTGATTTAACTTAGGTATGTGGTACCTATCCAGAAAGTTATCCATTTCTTTTAGGTTTTCCAGTTTTGTGGAGTAGAGGTTTTTGAAGTATGACCTGATGATTCTCTGAATTTCCTCAATGTCTGTTGTTATGTCCCCCTTATCATTTCTGATTTTATTGATTTGGATGCTCTCTCTCTGTCTTTTGGTTGATTTGGATAAGGGCTTGTCTATCTTGTTGATTTTCTCAAAGAACCAACTCTTTGTTTCATTAATTTTTTGTATTGTTCTCTTTGTTTCTATTTTATTGATTTCAGCTCTCAATTTGATAATTTCCTGGCGTCTATTTTTCCTGGGAGACTTTGCTTCTTCTTGTTCTAGAGCTTTCAGGTGTGCTGTTAAGTCACTAGTGTGAGATTTCTCCAACTTATTTATGTGGGCATTTAGTGCTATGAATTTCCCTCTTAGTACTGCTTTCATAGTGTCCCATAGGTTTGGATATGTGGTGTCTTCATTTTCGTTGATCTCTAGGAAGTCTTTAATTTCTTTCTTTATTTCTTCCTTAACCCATTGGTGATTCAGTTGAGTATTATTCAGTTTCCATGAGATTATAGGTTTTCTATAGTTTTTGTTGTTGTTGAAATCCAACTTTAGACCATGGTGGTCTGATAGAACACAGAAGGTTATTCCAATTGTTTTGTATCTGTTGAGATTTGTTTTGTGGCCAAGTATGTGGTCGATTTTAGAGAAGCTTCCATGGGGTGCTGAGAAGAAGGTATATTCTTTTTTGTTAGGATGGAATGTTCTGTAGATATCGATTAAGTCCATTTGAGTCATGACATCAGTTAAGTCCTTTATTTCTCTGTTAAGTTTCGATTTGGGAGATCTGTCCAGTGGTGAAAGTGGGGTGTTGAAGTCTCCCACTATTAATGTGTGGGGTTTTGTATGTGATTTAAGCTTTAGTAATGTTTCTTTTACATATGTGGGTGCCCTTGTGTTTGGGGCATAACTGTTCAGAATTGAGACTTCATCTTGGTGGATCTTTCCTGTGATGAGTATGTAATGCCCTTCTTGATCTCTTTTGATTGATTTTAGTTTGAAGTCTATATTGCTGGATATCAGGATGGCTACACCTGCTTGTTTCTTAAGACCGTTTGATTGGAAAGTCTTTTCCCAGCCTTTGATTTTTAGGTAGTGTCTATATTTGAATTTGAGATGTGTTTCTTGTATGCAGCAGAAAGATGGGTCCTGCTTTCATATCTATTCTGTAAGCCTATGTATTTTTATAGGTGAATTAAGTCCATTGATATTGAGGGATATTAATGACCAGTGATTGCTTATTCCTGTTATTTTTTGGTGGTGATGTGTGTGTACTTCTCTTCATTGGGGTTTACTGCTGTGGTGTTATCTATTGCCTGTGTTTTCAAGGGTGTATCTGACTTCCTTAGGTTGGAATTTTCCTTCTAGTGCTTTCTGTAGGGCTGGGTTTGTGGATAAGTATTGTTTAAATCTGGCTTTGTCTTGGAATGTCTTGTTCACTCCATCTATGATGATTGAAAGTTTTGCTGGGTATATTAGTCTAGGCTGGCATCCATGGTCTCTTAGTGTCTGCATTACATCTGTCCAGGTCCTTCTGGCTTTCAAAGTCTCCATTGAGAAATTGGGTGTTATTCTGATGGGTTTGCCTTTATAAGTCACTTGGCCTTTTTCCTTTGCTGCTCTTAATATTCTTTCTTTATTCTGTATGTTTAGTTGTTTAATTATTATGTGGCGAGGGGACTTTTTTTCAGGTCTAGTCTGTTTGGTGTTCTATATAGGCTTCTTGTATCTTCATAGGCATTTCCTTCTTTAAGTTGGGAAAGTTTTCTTCTATGATCTTGTTGAATATAATTTCTGTGCCCTTGAGTTGGTATTCTTCTCCTTCTTCTACCCCTATTATTCGTAGGTTTGGTCTTTTCATGGTGTCCCAAATTTCTTGGACATTTTGGTTCATGACTTTGTTGGCTTTAGTGTTTTCTTTGACTGATGAATCTATTTCTTCTACTGCATCTTCAACGCCAGAGATCCTCTCCTCCATCTCTTGCATTCTGTTGGTTATACTTGCATCTGAAGTTCCCAATCGTTTACTCAGATTTTCTATTTCCAGTATTCCCTCTGTTTGCGTCTTCTTCATTTTTTCTATTTCCCTTTTCAGGTCTTGGATTGTTTCCTTCATTTGTTTCATTGCTTTTTCTTGATTTTCTTTCAGTACTTTATTGTTTTCTTCCAGGACTTTATTGATTTCTTCTAATTTGTTTGCCCTTTCCTCTAGTTGTTTACAGCATTCTTCCCATTTTTTTGTCTTTTCCTCTACACAAGCCTCTACCTTCTTCATGATGTCATTCATAAGGCTGTTTTCTTCTGCTTCCTCCAATTTTTGATGTTCAGGTCTAGGTGTTGGAGGAGGGCTAGGTACTGGTGATTCATTTTGTTGTATGTATTTCTGCCTTGACATCTGCCCATCTCCTTGTGGTTCGTTCTTGGTCTTGTCAGCACACTTGGTTCAGACAGAACTGACAGATTCAGGAAGTCTCTCTCTCTTGTCCAGATGGGAGCTGTCTTGTCCAAATGGGAACTCTGGGGCAGGATGGGAGCTCTTGTCCAGAAGGGAAGTCCGGGGCAGCATGGGAGCTCTTGTCCAGACAGGAAGTCTGGGGCAGATTGGGTGCTTTTTTCCAGAAGAGAAATCCAGGGCAGGATGGGAGCTCTTCTCTCTCTCTCTCTCCCTCTCTCTCTCTCTCTCTCTCTCTCTCTCTCTCTCTCTCTTTCTCTCCTCTTGAAGGGAAGTCTGGGGTAGGATGGGAGCTGTAGGCCGACCTCTAAGTCTCAGAAAGTGGCTGGGGTCTCGGGCGGATGGGCGTGGGGGCAGGGCGTGGAGATTGCAGGGTCTGCCGGGGATCTTGGAGAGGGGGATCCTTCCCAGTGGGGCTAGAAGGGAACCTGCTCGGTGGCCAGAACCTGGGGCCAATTTGGGCAGGTCTTCCCCGGAGTGGCTGGTGCCCAGGGATGGGGTCCGGACAGAGCCAGGGCATTTACCTGTGCTCCAGAAGGGAAGTCCGGGGCAGGATGAGAACGTTTCCATCTTAAAAACAAAACAAGAAGCTGGAGAAATGTCTTAGCAGTTAAGTACATGTGCTTATCTTATAGATGACTCCAGTTTGGTTCCCAGTGCCCAATCTGTCTGTAACTCCTGCTATAGGAAAATTTGGTGCCTCTGACCTTTGCAGGTACCCATACTCCTATGAATATACCCCCACACAGAAACTCTCTCTCTCTCTCTCTCTCTCTCTCTCTCTCTCTCTCTCTCTCTCTCACACACACACACACACACACACACACACACACACAATTAAATATAAATCTTTTAAAAAGCAAGTGGAAACAGAAGGATGGAAGGAAGAAAGGAGGCAGAGAGGGAAAGTAGGATTCACATGGGTTTCATAACTATTTCTACTTGTAAATCTTACATGTCTTGAAAAAATGTCCAATTTAAGACTGTGTCATTCTTCATCTCCTAGAATCTTGTTGCTGAGATCACCCTGTCCCTCCCTGCACCCAGATATAAAATCTCATGAATGTCCTTGGGTCTTTGGTTGTGCCTGAGTCACTAGATGTCCAGAGTTTAATGTTGTTGATCCCCACTGAAGCCTCATACCAGAACTATACTCCCAGTTCCTGGCCTCCAATAGGTTGGATGCTACTGCAAAGCAATCTGAGAGTCAAAAACATATGAGGAAGTTCTCAATGTCCATTGTATTAATCAGAATTCTCTAGAGCACAGGCTCTCAACCTGTGCATCATGACCCCTTGGGGGCTTGAATTACCCTTCCACAGGGGTCACCTAAGACCTTCAGAAAACACACATTTACATTATGATTCTTAATGGTAGCAAAATTGCAGCTATGAAGTAGCAAAGAAAATAATTTTATTGTTGGGGGTCACCACAACATGAATAACTGTATTAAAGCATCACAGCATTAGGAAGGTTGAGAATCACTGTGATAGAGAAACAAAATTGGTAAAACAAAAAATAGTGCACGCACACGCACACACACAGACACAGACACACACACACACACACACACACACACACACACACACACACACCGCACACACAGGACTTTTTGTAATGGCTTATACTCTGTGGTCCAACTATCCTAATAATGACTGTCTCTTGACAGAAAGGCCAAGAATTAACAAAGCAGGATATATCATCTGATCTTGAAATCATTGGAATCCTGAAAAAGTAGGTTCTAATCTCAGTGAAGAAATCAAATAGCCAGGGAGAGTGAGCTCAAGCAGACAAAGAGATAATTCTTCCTTCTTTCGTGTTTTTTATATAGGCTGCCACCAAAAAGTGTGTTTATGAATTAAGGTGGGTTTCCCCACCTCAAACGATCCAATCAAAAAAATCCCTCACAAGTATGCCCAGAAGCTTGGGTTTTAGTCACTTCCAGATGTAGTCAAGTTGACAACCAAGAATAGCTGTCACAAGTCCACCCCTTGTCAACTTAACATACAATTATATCTCCTATGCCGTGCTTAATTTTCAACCAGCTAAGGCCATATGACTAGTCACAAAAATGAGGATTATAATTGACATAAGGGGTTTTGTAAAGAACATATTTGTGATTTCTTTCCTTGATTTTTGAAAACAATAACCAGGTCATAATAACACCTAACATGATGTAAATATCTCACATACAAGTGCAAATACATATATTTTAGAATAGGTGGTAATCCCTTGAGGAACATTCTTTTAGTAACTCAAATCTTACATGTGATAATCATTGATATTATCTCAATTGATTTTACATTACATGATAAAAAATCAAGGAAAGAAATCACAAATATGTTCTTTACAAAACCCCTTATGTCAATTATAATCCTCGTTTTTGTGACTAGTCACATGGCCTTAGCTGGTATTTTCCTCTACTACCTGTTTTGTATTTCCTCTATCCTGAGCAAGCACATCAGTAGGCTTTGATTCTTTTCCATTATTATGTCAGACCAGCTGCTTGAGAATGGTGAGGAACAGGATAAGACCAATGTATTACATGAGCATAGGTCCACTGTGACACTTTTCTGGCTGTGAAGTGAGTTCCTCAATCAGAAGCAATGCTGTGTAGAATACCATGATGGTGGATAATGCATTCTGTAAGTCCATGGGTAGTGTTTTGGCAAAAACATTACATGAATGAAGGGCAAACCTACAACATGAATAAGTATATATCACAAAAGGACAAAGTGCCGTCCTTTCCCTGAAGGAAGTGATTCAACGTAGTCAGCCTGCCACTAGGTCACTGACTGGTAACCCCAAGGAATAGTGCTACACTGAGGGTTCAGTGTTAGTTTCTGCTACTGGCAGATTTGTCACTCAGCAGCAGCTATAGCCAGGTCAGTCTTGGTGAGTTGAAGTCCATGTTGTTGATCCCATGCATAACCCCTATCTCTGTTACCATGGCCATTTTGTTCTTTGGCCCATTGAGCAATGACAAAAATGACTGGGAAAACAGGCTGACTGTCCACAGAATGGGTCATTATATCTATTTGATTGTTAAACTCTTCCTTAGCTGAAGTCAACCTTTTGATGAGCATATACATGGGAAATAAGTATCTTCCCATCCTGTGTGAAGGATCTATGGACATACTTCTTCCCTAGATGTCTTTCTTATCAATTTTCCAATCATGCTCTTTCCAAGTCCCTGGCCAATCAATTGTCTATGGCCCGTGAATTGGTGAACAATCACACATTTGGCCATTTATCCTTCCAAACAAAATGTATGAACGCATGATACCTGAATTCTTCCCAGGATAAAGATTTCCATTTGTCAGCATCTGTTAGGATACTCACACACAGGATTGTAATTCTGTAACTATTTACTTTTAGGTACCTCTATACCATCAGTAAACCAGGCCCTAGTTTCTTTTTCTTCAGTCAAGTCATCATCATCATAGGACACCCCTGAGTCTACAGGTGCATGCTAGGGGGCAGATGGCACTGTAAGAGGAGTAAAAACCACAGGCATTTAAGCAACATCTTCATGTAACTTGCTTGTACCTGCAGGACCTGCTTGGTCTGATCATGTATATACCACTTCCAGTTCATAATGGATTGCTGCTATGAATGTTCTGCTTTATGGCTTGGTGTATCAGATAACACCCAGATTATGATTGGCAGCTCAGGACTCATGGTAATTTGGTGGCCCACTGGCAAATGTTCAGTTTCCACTAAGTCCCTATAGAAGGCCGAGAGCTATCCCCCAAAGGGACAGTAGTTGTCTGCAGATGATGGTAGAGCCTTACTATAAAACTGTAAAGGGCTCCTCTGTGATTCACCTCTAGAGGGCTGCTAAAGGCTCCAAACAGCATCAGTATCTGCCACTGACACCTCAAGTACCATTGGGCCTGTTGGATCTATGCTTCAGATGGTAGTGCAGACTGCATAGCAGCCTGGACCTGTTGAAGAGCCTTCTCCTTCTCCAGCCCTGACTCAAAACTAGCAGATTTTCAAGTCACTTAGTATATATTCTCGAGTAACACATCCAAGTGAGGAATGTTCTGTCTCCAGAATCCAAATTGCCTCTAAATGCTGGATGGAATAATGCATCCATTATTTCCCTTGATGAAGTCTCTCAACACTTAGCAGGTGATGTATCCCTACCCTTACAGTAGAGGGTGGGTGTAGCCAAATGCAATAATATATCCTTCACCTTTGAAGGAATACCTCTGCATGCCCCACACTACTGCATCACTAAACTTTTCACTGAGGTAGAAGGCCCTTGAGTTTTGGTTAGAGTTATTTCCCATTCTCTGATGTGCATATGTGTTTCCAACAAGCCCAAAGTGGTTGCTACCTCCTGTTCACTTGGTCTAGTCTGCATAACATCATTAATATAGTGGACCAGTGTGGTATTTTGTGGAAGAGACAAGTGATCAAGATTCTTTCAAACTAAGTTCTGACACAGAGCTAGTGAGTTAATATATCTTTGAAGTGAAACTAAAGGTAATACTACTAGTCTTGCCAACTGAAAGCAAAAGGTTTTTGATTGTCTTTATGGACAGTTTACCAAGAAAAAGGCATTTGCTAAATCAGTAGCTACATACCATGTACCAGGAGATGTGTTAATCTGCTCAAGTAAGGACACTACATCTGGCAAAGCAATTGAATCAAGAGTCACTACTTGTTTAAATTTTTGAAAATCAACTGTCATTTTCCATAAACTGTCTTTTGCCCTGGCCAGATAGGAGAGTTAAGGGAAGAATTAAACCACTACCCCTGCACCTTTCAAGTCCTTGATGGTGGTACTAATTTATGCAGTTCTTGAGATACAATGCTGCTTTTAGCTCACTGTTGTCCCTGGCAGAGGCAACTCCAATGGCTTCCATTTGGAATTTCCAACCATAATAGCCCTTACTCTACAGGTCAGATAACCAATGTGAGAATTCTACCAACTTCTAAGTATTTCTACCCCAATTATACATTCTGGAACTGGGGAGATAACTACAGGATGAGTTTGGCAATGTACTAGACCTATTGTGAGTTGTACTTCAGCCAAAACTCGTTTAATCGTTTAACCTCCATAATCCCATAATGGCCACAATGCTTCTTGAGGTCTCCCAGAATCACTGTTAATTCTGAACCAGTATCCAATACACCCTGGAAGTCTGATTGTCTTCCTATTCCCAGTATAAAAAGGTCATAAGTCCCTCTGGGGAAGCATTCAAGAAAGGCTAACAGTAAAACTCTTAGTTATTTTAACAAAGACCTGGCTGTGCCTTCATTCAAGGGTCTGCATCTGCAAACTGGCTCAAGTCAGGTAATTGGCTCACAGGCCTCTTGCCACAATCCAATGTAGCTTTTCTTTCATTTGTTTGAGAAGCTTTCTGCATATACAGATCAAACAAAAATGCAGTGGGCTTCTTATCTATTTTATGACTGAAAATATCATGAACAATTAACCAGTATCAAATATCCATACAAGTTATTCCCCCATAAAAATCAATTTGCCCATGCTACTCGTTATAGAACAGGCATACAATAACTAACATCACCTTGTCTTTGGTGATTCAATACTGCCTACTTTCAAGCTCAATTAAACCCATTAAATTTAAATTCATCCAACTGCATAGCAATATCTCTGACCCCAAGGTCTGGCACAAGGAAAAGGTTGAAGACAAAGCTCTTTGAATGTGTTAGTGCCCTTCTCACCATTTTGCATCTTATAAGAAGGACCAGTGAAGGGCCTGTCTTCTGTGCCTTCTCATTATGGAGAATTAGGTTTTACACAGCATACCCACTCTAGCATTGCAATTTCCCTGAGCCTTTAAATACCTTCATCATCACTAAGCTAAGGGATATCAGACATCTCCAACACCTTTTCAGGAGGCCATCTTTGACAAATGTTTCAAGCAACTATTCAAGCAGACTTTTGGCACCTTTTTTTTTTTTAATTCTGTGATCTTCCATATCAAACCTAGAATCTCCACTCAGTGTGCCTATATCAATAAACTCAGCCTGATCTAGTTCTGTGTCCCTCCCACCATTATCCTACATCCTTAAAATCCATTCTCATACGTATTCCCCAGACTTTTACTTAAATGAATTAGCAAACTCACTAAGCTCTTCAGTGGTGTAGCACATGCCTCATGGACTGCACTTTCTAGCTCCCATTTAGGAGCCTGTTTAGCCCTAAGTCTGGTCGTGGGTTGAGAGGCATCTATTGGTGGGACCTGAGAGACATCAGTACTGTCTTGCCTGGCATCTCCTTCTGGGAAATTCAGTGTTGAATTGAAATATAATAAAGGTCTAATGTCCTTATGTGGAAAATACAGTACTTCAGGGGGTAAGGGTAGGGATACATCACATCACCTGCTAAGTGTTGAGAGACTTCTTCATCAAGGGAAATAAATCTTTGAGAATCTGAGGGGTCAAAGTTCTCAGCCCCAGTATGATACTCTCACAAATCTGCATCCCAAATTATAGGATCCTGTTCTTTACCAATTAATGGCCTTACTATAAACCCCAAACCCTTCATGGCTAGGCCTTGAATTTTCCCTGTAATTCAGCCAAGCCAGTCTTACAATGAGGGTTTTGGCTTGATTTTTCTTCAATTTGAGTTCTGTGGGTGCTGGAGAAAAGCTTCTCTTCCAGGAAACACTTAGAAACCTTTAGACTATTTATGCACATTTAGAGGCAGTCAATTTTATCCCTCAGTTCACTGCTATCCTTCACCATATTTTGAGATGCTAGAAATTGCTTAATTTATCACACTGTTCATTCTTTTCCTTGGTCAATTCATCTATAGATGCTAAGAGCAACCAGTCAGCATCATTATTTTCCCACAAATTGTCAGAAGTTTAATAGACAGAATTACTAAATTTTTTGCTTCTCACAATAGGTAAATCAGAATAATCAAAAGCATTTATTTCAATGAGTTTGTTAAATAGTTTACACTATAAGTTTTCAGAGCTCTCCAAGCTTCTAGCAAAGGTTTCAGTAACTGTAGGTGTTGGTAAATTGAAAAGCCTATTCCAGGTACTTATATATTTCATACTTATACTTCTGTTGCTCTAGAACCACTCCTGGCACCAAAATTTGTATTAATCAGGGTTCTCAAGAGAAACAGAACTGATTAAATATATATGGTATTTATTAGAGTGGCTTACGGTTTGTAGTCCCACTATCTATTAATGACTGTCCTCTAAAAGAAAGTCCAAGAGTCCAATAGTTGTTTATTTCACAAGCCTGGATGACACAGCTGGTCTTCAGTATTGATTGGCATCCCAAAGAAGTAGGCTTGAATCTCAGTAAAGCTATCAACCGGCCAGGGAAAATGGGAGCAAGAACACAAAGAGCAAAAGCTCCTTTCTTCCACATCTTTTTATAGGCCACCACCAGAAAGTGTGTCCCAGATTTAAGGTGGGTTGTCCCATCTCAAATAGTCCAATCAAGAAAAATCTTTTACCCAGCAGCTTGGTGTTTAGTTAATATCAGATATAATCAAGGTAATAACCAAGAACAGCTACCATACCCACCTTCCCTGTGAACATGTCTCTACAGACATTAGAGAGGCACAGAGTGCTTTTTTTTTTTTTTTTTTTTTTGGTCTGTCTCTTTTTTAAGACTATACTAAGTTCAGCAATTTTATCTTACAGAGCCAGATGGAATTTGAAGCCCAAGTATTCAAAGACCCAAATGATTTCAATGATATGTGAATTCGTAAATGTACTGTTTTGAGGAAGTACAAAACAAGCACATTAAGTTCATCTGTTCTTCTCAGTTCAGAAGATGCTGTGGTGAGATTCAGATCATTTGTATGTATTCTAGTTCAGGCCTTCTTCAGAGATGCTGGGTTTGGCAAGAGACATTGACATTGCTAGAGCATTTTACCACATGGACTCTTTTAAGACACACACCTGTCATAAACTTCCAGATTAATCAAAGCAATGAACAAATTATGTGGTCATCACTTACGGATACAAAAACTATTTATACAGATAATATGGATAATACAAACTATTTCATGTCAGAAATAGTTTG